>NW_027447428.1:0-31553 GCF_038048845.1 Mixophyes fleayi | reverse complement strand
TAATTAAATCATGAATCATGAAATGAATCATGAATCATGAAAATGAATCATGAATTGAATAATGAATCATGAAATGAATCATGAATCATGAAATGAATCATGAATTGAATCATGAATCATGAATCATGAATTGAATCATGAATACTGAATCATGATGCATGAATTGAATCATAAATCATGAATCAAATCATGAATCATGAATTGAATCATTAATCATGAATAAATCATGAATTGAATCATAAATCATGAATCATGAATTGAATCATGAATCATGAATCAGAATCATGGAATCATGAATTGAATCATGAATCATGAATTATGAATCATGAATCATGAATCGAATCATAAATCATGAATCGAATCTGAATCATGAATTGAATCATGAATCATGAATCGAATCATAAATCATGAATTGAATCATGAATCATGAATCATGAATATGAATCGAATCATGAATCATGAATTGAATCATGAATCATGAATTGAATCATGAATCATGAATCATGAAATGAATCATGAATTAAATAATGAATCATGAATCATGAATCAGAATCATGAATTGAATCATGAATCATGAATTGAATCTAAATTGAATCATGAATCATAATCATGAATGAATCATGAATCATGAATCGAATCATGAATCATGAATTGAATCATGAATCATGAATCATGAAATGATCATGAATTAATAATGAATCATGAATCATGAATCAGGATCATGACTTGAATCATGAATTGAATCATTGAATCATGAAATCATGAATTGAATCATGAATCATGATCGAATCATGAATCATGAATTGATCATGAATCATGAATCGAATCATAATCATGAATATCATGAATCGAATCATGAAGCATGATCGAATCTGATCATGCATGAATCATGAATCATGAATTGAATCATGAATCATGAATCATGAATCGAATCATGAATTTGAATCATGAATCATGAATCGAATCATGAATCATGAATCATGAATCGAATCATGAATCATGAATCATGAATCGAATCATGAATCATGAATCGAATCTGAATCATGACGAATCATGAATCATGAATCATGAATCATGAATCATGATCATGAATCGAATCATGAATTTGAATCATGAATCATGAATGAATCATGAATCATGAATCATGAATCGAATCATAAATCATGAATCGAATCATGAATCATGAATCATGAATTGAATCAGAATCATGAATCGAATCATGAATCATAACGAATCATGATCATGATCAAATCATGAATCATGATTATGAATCAAATCATGAATCATAAATCATGAATCATGAATCGAATCATGAATCATGAATTATGAATCAAATCATGAATCATAAATCATGAATTGAATCATGAATCATGAATTGAATCATGAATCATGAATCATGAATTGAATCATGAATCATGAATCATGAATCGAATCATAAATCATGAATCGAATCATGAATCATGAATTGAATCATGAATCATGAATCGAATCATGAATCATGAATCGAATCATGAATCATGAATCAAATCATGAATCATGAATTATGAATCAAATCATGAATCATAAATCATGAATTGAATCATGAATCATGAATTGAATCATGAATCATGAATTGAATCATGAATCATGAATTGAATCATGAATCATGAATGATGAATCATGAATTGAATCATGAATCATGAATCATGAATTGAATCATGAATCATGAATTGAATCATGAATCATGAATGATGAATCATGAATTGAATCATAAATCATGAATCAAATCATGAATCATGAATTGAATCATGAATCATGAATCGATTCATAAATCATGAATCATGAATTGAATCATGAATCATGAATCAAATCATGAATCATGATTAAATCATGATCGTGAATTGAATCATGAATCATGAATCATGAATCGAATCATGCATCATGAATCGAATCATGAATCATGAATTGAATCATGAATTGAATCATGAATCATGAATCATGAATCATGAATCATGAATTGAATCATGAATCATGAATTGAATCATAAATTGAATCATGAATCATAATCATGAATTGAATCATGAATCATGAATCGAATCATGAATCATGAATTGAATCATGAATCATTAATCATGAATTAAATCATGAATCATGAAATGAATCATGAATCGAATCATGAATCATGATTGAATCATGAATCATGAATTGAATCATGAATCATGAATTGAATCATGAATCATGATCATGAATCGAATCATAAATTTTGAATCATGAATCATGAATCGAATCATGAATCATGAATCATGAATCAATCATGAATCATGAATCATGAATCGAATCATGAATCATGAATCGAATCATGAATCATGAATCGAATCATGAATCATGAATCATGAATTGAATCATGAATCAGAATCATGAATCGAATCATGAATTTTGAATCATGAATCATGAATCGAATCATGAATCATGAATCATGATCGAATCATGAATCATGAATCATGAATGATCATGAATCATGAATTGAATCATGAATCATGAATCGAATCATGAATCATAAATCGAATCATAAATCATGAATCGAATCATGAATCATGAATTATGAATCAAATCATGAATCATAAATCATGAATCATGAATCGAATCATGAATCATGATTATGAATCAAATCATGATCATAGAATCATGAATTGAATCATGAATCATGAATTGAATCATGAATCATGAATCATGAATTGAATCATGAATCATGAATCATGAATCGAATCATAAATCATGAATCGAATCATGAATCATGAATTGAATCATGAATCATGAATCGAATCATGAATCATGAATCGAATCATGAATCATGAATCAAATCATGAATCATGAATTATGAATCAAATCATGAATCATAAATCATGAATTGAATCATGAATCATGAATTGAATCATGAATCATGAATTGAATCATGAATCATGAATTGTATCATGAATCATGAATGATGAATCATGAATTGAATCATGAATCATGAATCATGAATTGAATCATGAATCATGAATGATGAATCATGATATGAATCATAAATCATGAATCAAATCATGAATCATGAATTGAATCATGAATCATGAATCAAATCATAAATCATGAATCATGAATTGAATCATGAATCATGAATCAAATCATGAATCATGAATTAAATCATGAATCGTGAATTGAATCATGAATCATGAATCATGAATCGAATCATGCATCATGAATCGAATCATGAATCATGAATTGAATCATGAATCATGAATCATGAATCATGAATCATGAATTGAATCATGAATCATGAATTGAATCATAAATGAATCATGAATCATAAATCATGAATTGAATCATGAATCATGAATCGAATCATGAATCATGAATTGAATCATGAATCATTTGAATCATGAATTTTGAATCATGAATCATGAATCATGAATCATGAATCGAATCATGAATCATGAATCATGAATCGAATCATGAATCATGAATCGAATCATGAATCATGAATCGAATCATGAATCATGAATCATGAATTGAATCATCAATCATGAATCATGAATCGAATCATGAATTTTGAATCATGAATCATGAATCGAATCATGAATCATGAATCATGAATTGAATCATGAATCATGAATCGAATCATGAATCATGAATCATGAATCAAATCATGAATCATAAATCATGAATTGAATCATGAATCATGAATTGAATCATGAATCATGAATCATGAATTGAATCATGAATCATGAAATGAATCATGAATCATGAATCATGAATTGAATCATGAATCATGAAATGAATCATGAATCATGAATCATGAATTGAATCATGAATCATGAAATGAATCATGAATCATGAATCATGAATTGAATCATGAATCATGAATCATGATTTATGAATTTAATCATGAATCATGAATCGAATCATGAATCATGAATCATGAATTGAATATTGAATCATGAATCATGAATCGAATCATGAATCATGAATCGAATCATGATTTATGAATTTAATCATGAATCATGAATTAAATCATGAATCATGAAGTGCATCATGAATCATGAATTGAATCATGAATCATTAATCATGAATTAAATCTTGAATCATGAAATGAATCATGAATCATGAAATGAATCATTAATCATGAAATGAATCATGAATTGAATAATGAATCATGAATCATGAAATGAATCATGAATCATGAATCAAATCATGAATCATGAATTAAATCATGAATCATGAATTGAATCATGAATCATGAATAAAATCATGAATCATGAATTGAATCATTAATCATGAATTGAATCATGAATTGAATCATAAATCATGAATCATGAATTGAATCATTAATCATGAATCGAATCATGAATCATGAATTGAATCATGAATCATGAATCATGAATCATGAATCATGAATCATGAATCGAATCATAAATCATGAATCGAATCATGAATCATGAATTGAATCATGAATCATGAATCGAATCATAAATCATGAATCGAATCATGAATCATGAATTGAATCATAAATCATGAATCATGAATTGAATCATGAATCATGAATTGAATCATGAATCATGAATTAAATAATGAATCATGAATCGAATCATGAATCATGAATCATGAATCATGAATTGAATCATGAATCATGAATTGAATCATAAATTGAATCATAAATCATAAATCATGAATTGAATCATGAATAATGAATCGAATCATGAATCATGAATTGAATCATGAATCATGAATCATGAATCGAATCATGAATCATGAATCATGAATCATGAATCGATTAATGAATCATGAAATGAATCATGAATCATGAATTGAATCATGAATCATAAATTGAATCATAAATTGAATCATAAATCATGAATCATGAATTGAATCATGAATCATGAATCGAATCATGAATCATGAATTGAATCATGAATCATGAATCATGAATTGAATCATGAATCATGAATTGAATCATGACTCATGAATTGAATCATGAATCATGAATCATGAATTGAATCATAATTCGAATCATGAATTAAATAATGAATCATGAATCATGAATTGAATCATAAATCATAAATCGAATCATGAATCAAGAATCGGATCATGAATCATGAATCGAATCATAAATCATGAATTGAATAATGAATCATGAATCATGAATTGAATCATGAATCATGAATCGAATCATGAAACATGAATTAAATCATGAATCATGAATTAAATCATGAATCATGAAGTGCATCATGAATCATGAATTGAATCATGAATCATTAATCATGAATTAAATCATGAATCATGAAATGAATCATGAATCATGAAATGAATCATGAATTGAATAATGAATCATGAAATGAATCATGAATCATGAAATGAATCATGAATTGAATCATGAATCATGAATCATGAATTGAATCATGAATACTGAATCATGATTCATGAATTGAATCATAAATCATGAATCAAATCATGAATCATGAATTGAATCATTAATCATGAATTAAATCATGAATTGAATCATAAATCATGAATCATGAATTGAATCATTAATCATGAATCGAATCATGGATCATGAATTGAATCATGAATCATGAATTATGAATCATGAATCATGAATCGAATCATAAATCATGAATCGAATCATGAATCATGAATTGAATCATGAATCATGAATTGAATCATAAATCATGAATTGAATCATGAATCATGAATCATGAATCATGAATCGAATCATGAATCATGAATTGAATCATGAATCATGAATCATGAATTGAATCATGAATCATGAATTGAATCATGAATCATGAATTAAATAATGAATCATGAATCATGAATCATGAATCATGAATTGAATCATGAATCATGAATTGAATCATAAATTGAATCATGAATCATAAATCATGAATTGAATCATGAATCATGAATCGAATCATGAATCATGAATTGAATCATGAATCATTAATCATGAATTAAATCATGAATCATGAAATGAATCATGAATCGAATCATAAATCATGAATTGAATCATGAATCATGAATTGAATCATGAATCATGAATCATGAATCGAATCATGAATTTTGAATCATGAATCATGAATCGAATCATGAATCATGAATCATGAATCGAATCATGAATCATGAATCATGAATCGAATCATGAATCATGAATCGAATCATGAATCATGAATCGAATCATGAATCATGAATCATGAATCGAATCATGAATCATGAATCATGAATCGAATCATGAATCATGAATCGAATCATGAATCATGAATCGAATCATGAATCATGAATCATGAATTGAATCATGAATCATGAATCATGAATCGAATCATGAATTTTGAATCATGAATCATGAATCGAATCATGAATCATGAATCAAATCATAAATCATGAATCGAATCATGAATCATGAATCATGAATTGAATCATGAATCATGAATCGAATCATGAATCATAAATCGAATCATGAATCATGAATCGAATCATGAATCATGAATTATGAATCAAATCATGAATCATAAATCATGAATCATGAATCGAATCATGAATCATGAATTATGAATCAAATCATGAATCATAAATCATGAATTGAATCATGAATCATGAATTGAATCATGAATCATGAATCATGAATTGAATCATGATTCATGAATCATGAATCGAATCATAAATCATGAATCGAATCATGAATCATGAATTGAATCATGAATCATGAATCGAATCATGAATCATGAATCGAATCATGAATCATGAATCAAATCATGAATCATGAATTATGAATCAAATCATGAATCATGAATCATGAATTGAATCATGAATCATGAATTGAATCATGAATCATGAATTGAATCATGAATCATGAATTGAATCATGAATCATGAATGATGAATCATGAATTGAATCATGAATCATGAATCATGAATTGAATCATGAATCATGAATGATGAATCATGAATTGAATTATAAATCATGAATCAAATCATGAATCATGAATTGAATCATGAATCATGAATCGAATCATAAATCATGAATCATGAATTGAATCATGAATCATGAATCAAATCATGAATCATGAATTAAATCATGAATCGTGAATTGAATCATAAATCATGAATCATGAATCGAATCATGCATCATGAATCGAATCATGAATCATGAATTGAATCATGAATCATGAATCAAATCATGAATCATGAATTAAATCATGAATCGTGAATTGAATCATGAATCATGAATCATGAATCGAATCATGCATCATGAATCGAATCATGAATCATGAATTGAATCATGAATTGAATCATGAATCATGAATCATTAATCATGAATCATGAATTGAATCATGAATCATGAATTGAATCATAAATTGAATCATGAATCATAAATCATGAATTGAATCATGAATCATGAATCGAATCATGAATCATGAATTGAATCATGAATCATTAATCATGAATTAAATCATGAATCATGAAATGAATCATGAATCGAATCATGAATCATGAATTGAATCATGAATCATGAATTGAATCATGAATCATGAATCATGAATCGAATCATGAATTTTGAATCATGAATCATGAATCGAATCATGAATCATGAATCATGAATCGAATCATGAATCATGAATCATGAATCGAATCATGAATCATGAATCGAATCATGAATCATGAATCGAATCATGAATCATGAATCATGAATTGAATCATCAATCATGAATCATGAATCGAATCATGAATTTTGAATCATGAATCATGAATCGAATCATGAATCATGAATCATGAATTGAATCATGAATCATGAATCGAATCATGAATCATGAATCATGAATCAAATCATGAATCATAAATCATGAATTGAATCATGAATCATGAATTGAATCATGAATCATGAATCATGAATTGAATCATGAATCATGAAATGAATCATGAATCATGAATCATGAATTGAATCATGAATCATGAAATGAATCATGAATCATGAATCATGAATTGAATCATGAATCATGAAATGAATCATGAATCATGAATCATGAATTGAATCATGAATCATGAATCATGATTTATGAATTTAATCATGAATCATGAATCGAATCATGAAACATGAATTGAATCATGAATCATGAATTAAATCATGAATCATGAAGTGCATCATGAATCATGAATTGAATCATGAATCATTAATCATGAATTAAATCATGAATCATGAAATGAATCATGAATCATGAAATGAATCATGAATCATGAAATGAATCATGAATTGAATAATGAATCATGAATCATGAAATGAATCATGAATCATGAATCAAATCATGAATCATGAATTAAATCATGAATCATGAATTGAATCATGAATCATGAATTAAATCATGAATCATGAATTAAATCATGAATCATGAATTGAATCATTAATCATGAATTGAATCATGAATTGAATCATAAATCATGAATCATGAATTGAATCATTAATCATGAATCGAATCATGAATCATGAATTGAATCATGAATCATGAATCATGAATCATGAATCATGAATCATGAATCGAATCATAAATCATGAATCGAATCATGAATCATGAATTGAATCATGAATCATGAATCATGAATCGAATCATAAATCATGAATCGAATCATGAATCATGAATTGAATCATGAATCATGAATCATGAATTGAATCATGAATCATGAATCATGAATCGAATCATAAATCATGAATCGAATCATGAATCATGAATTGAATCATGAATCATGAATCATGAATTGAATCATGAATCATGAATTGAATCATGAATCATGAATTAAATAATGAATCATGAATCATGAATCGAATCATGAATCATGAATCATGAATCATGAATTTAATCATGAATCATGAATTGAATCATAAATTGAATCATAAATCATAAATCATGAATTGAATCATGAATAATGAATCGAATCATGAATCATGAATTGAATCATGAATCATGAATCATGAATCGAATCATGAATCATGAATCATGAATCATGAATCGATTAATGAATCATGAATTGAATCATGAATCATGAATTGAATCATGAATCATAAATTGAATCATAAATTGAATCATAAATCATGAATCATGAATTGAATCATGAATCATAAATTGAATCATAAATTGAATCATAAATCATGAATCATGAATTGAATCATGAATCATGAATCGAATCATGAATCATGAATTGAATCATGAATCATGAATCATGAATCATGAATTGAATCATGAATCATGAATTGAATCATGAATCATGAATTGAATCATGACTTATGAATTGAATCATGAATCAGGAATCATGAATTGAATCATAATTTGAATCATGAATTAAATAATGAATCATGAATCATGAATTGAATCATAAATCATAAATCGAATCATGAATCAAGAATCGGATCATGAATCATGAATCGAATCATAAATCATGAATTGAATAATGAATCATGAATCATGAATTGAATCATGAATCATGAATCGAATCATGAAACATGAATTAAATCATGAATCATGAATTAAATCATGAATCATGAAGTGCATCATGAATCATGAATTGAATCATGAATCATTAATCATGAATTAAATCATGAATCATGAAATGAATCATGAATCATGAAATGAATCATGAATTGAATAATGAATCATGAAATGAATCATGAATCATGAAATGAATCATGAATTGAATCATGAATCATGAATCATGAATTGAATCATGAATACTGAATCATGATTCATGAATTGAATCATAAATCATGAATCAAATCATGAATCATGAATTGAATCATTAATCATGAATTAAATCATGAATTGAATCATAAATCATGAATCATGAATTGAATCATTAATCATGAATCGAATCATGGATCATGAATTGAATCATGAATCATGAATTATGAATCATGAATCATGAATCGAATCATAAATCATGAATCGAATCATGAATCATGAATTGAATCATGAATCATGAATCAAATCATAAATCATGAATCGAATCATGAATCATGAATCATGAATCATGAATCGAATCATGAATCATGAATTGAATCATGAATCATGAATTGAATCATGAATCATGAATCATGAATTGAATCATGAATCATGAATTGAATCATGAATCATGAATTAAATAATGAATCATGAATCATGAATCATGAATCATGAATTGAATCATGAATCATGAATTGAATCATAAATTGAATCATGAATCATAAATCATGAATTGAATCATGAATCATAAATCATGAATTGAATCATGAATCATGAATCGAATCATGAATCATGAATTGAATCATGAATCATTAATCATGAATTAAATCATGAATCATGAAATGAATCATGAATCGAATCATGAATCATGAATTGAATCATGAATCATGAATTGAATCATGAATCATGAATCATGAATCGAATCATGAATTTTGAATCATGAATCATGAATCGAATCATGAATCATGAATCATGAATCGAATCATGAATCATGAATCATGAATCGAATCATGAATCATGAATCGAATCATGAATCATGAATCATGAATTGAATCATGAATCATGAATCATGAATCGAATCATGAATTTTGAATCATGAATCGAATCATGAATCATGAATCATGAATCGAATCATAAATCATGAATCGAATCATGAATCATGAATCATGAATTGAATCATGAATCATGAATCGAATCATGAATCATGAATCGAATCATGAATCATGAATCGAATCATGAATCATGAATTATGAATCAAATCATGAATCATAAATCATGAATTGAATCATGAATCATGAATTGAATCATGAATCATGAATCATGAATTGAATCATGAATTATGAATCATGAATCGAATCATAAATCATGAATCGAATCATGAATCATGAATTGAATCATGAATCATGAATCGAATCATGAATCATGAATCGAATCATGAATCATGAATTGAATCATGAATCATGAATCAAATCATGAATCATAAATCATGAATTGAATCATGAATCATGAATTGAATCATGAATCATGAATTGAATCATGAATCATGAATTGAATCATGAATTGAATCATGAATCATGAATCATGAATTGAATCATGAATCATGAATTGAATCATGAATCATGAATTGAATCATAAATCATGAATCATGAATTGAATCATGAATCATGAATTGAATCATGAATCATGAATTAAATAATGAATCATGAATCGAATCATGAATCATGAATCATGAATCATGAATTGAATCATGAATCATGAATTGAATCATAAATTGAATCATAAATCATAAATCATGAATTGAATCATGAATAATGAATCGAATCATGAATCATGAATCATGAATCGAATCATGAATCATGAATCATGAATCATGAATCGATTAATGAATCATGAAATGAATCATGAATCATGAATTGAATCATGAATCATGAATTGAATCATAAATTGAATCATAAATCATGAATCATGAATTGAATCATGAATCATGAATCGAATCATGAATCATGAATTGAATCATGAATCATGAATCATGAATCATGAATTGAATCATGAATCATGAATTGAATCATGACTCATGAATTGAATCATGAATCATGAATCATGAATTGAATCATAATTCGAATCATGAATTAAATAATGAATCATGAATCATGAATTGAATCATAAATCATAAATCGAATCATGAATCAAGAATCGGATCATGAATCATGAATCGAATCATAAATCATGAATTGAATAATGAATCATGAATCATGAATTGAATCATGAATCATGAATCGAATCATGAAACATGAATTAAATCATGAATCATGAATTAAATCATGAATCATGAAGTGCATCATGAATCATGAATTGAATCATGAATCATTAATCATGAATTAAATCATGAATCATGAAATGAATCATGAATCATGAAATGAATCATGAATTGAATAATGAATCATGAAATGAATCATGAATCATGAAATGAATCATGAATTGAATCATGAATCATGAATCATGAATTGAATCATGAATACTGAATCATGATTCATGAATTGAATCATAAATCATGAATCAAATCATGAATCATGAATTGAATCATTAATCATGAATTAAATCATGAATTGAATCATAAATCATGAATCATGAATTGAATCATTAATCATGAATCGAATCATGGATCATGAATTGAATCATGAATCATGAATTATGAATCATGAATCATGAATCGAATCATAAATCATGAATCGAATCATGAATCATGAATTGAATCATGAATCATGAATTGAATCATAAATCATGAATTGAATCATGAATCATGAATCATGAATCATGAATCGAATCATGAATCATGAATTGAATCATGAATCATGAATCATGAATTGAATCATGAATCATGAATTGAATCATGAATCATGAATTAAATAATGAATCATGAATCATGAATCATGAATCATGAATTGAATCATGAATCATGAATTGAATCATAAATTGAATCATGAATCATAAATCATGAATTGAATCATGAATCATGAATCGAATCATGAATCATGAATTGAATCATGAATCATTAATCATGAATTAAATCATGAATCATGAAATGAATCATGAATCGAATCATAAATCATGAATTGAATCATGAATCATGAATTGAATCATGAATCATGAATCATGAATCGAATCATGAATTTTGAATCATGAATCATGAATCGAATCATGAATCATGAATCATGAATCGAATCATGAATCATGAATCATGAATCGAATCATGAATCATGAATCGAATCATGAATCATGAATCGAATCATGAATCATGAATCATGAATCGAATCATGAATCATGAATCATGAATCGAATCATGAATCATGAATCGAATCATGAATCATGAATCGAATCATGAATCATGAATCATGAATTGAATCATGAATCATGAATCATGAATCGAATCATGAATTTTGAATCATGAATCATGAATCGAATCATGAATCATGAATCAAATCATAAATCATGAATCGAATCATGAATCATGAATCATGAATTGAATCATGAATCATGAATCGAATCATGAATCATAAATCGAATCATGAATCATGAATCGAATCATGAATCATGAATTATGAATCAAATCATGAATCATAAATCATGAATCATGAATCGAATCATGAATCATGAATTATGAATCAAATCATGAATCATAAATCATGAATTGAATCATGAATCATGAATTGAATCATGAATCATGAATCATGAATTGAATCATGATTCATGAATCATGAATCGAATCATAAATCATGAATCGAATCATGAATCATGAATTGAATCATGAATCATGAATCGAATCATGAATCATGAATCGAATCATGAATCATGAATCAAATCATGAATCATGAATTATGAATCAAATCATGAATCATGAATTGAATCATGAATCATGAATTGAATCATGAATTGAATCATGAATCATGAATTGAATCATGAATCATGAATGATGAATCATGAATTGAATCATGAATCATGAATCATGAATTGAATCATGAATCATGAATGATGAATCATGAATTTAATCATAAATCATGAATCAAATCATGAATCATGAATTGAATCATGAATCATGAATCGAATCATAAATCATGAATCATGAATTGAATCATGAATCATGAATCAAATCATGAATCATGAATTAAATCATGAATCGTGAATTGAATCATGAATCATGAATCATGAATCGAATCATGCATCATGAATCGAATCATGAATCATGAATTGAATCATGAATTGAATCATGAATCATGAATTGAATCATAAATTGAATCATGAATCATAAATCATGAATTGAATCATGAATCATGAATCGAATCATGAATCATGAATTGAATCATGAATCATTAATCATGAATTAAATCATGAATCATGAAATGAATCATGAATCGAATCATGAATCATGAATTGAATCATGAATCATGAATTGAATCATGAATCATGAATCATGAATCGAATCATGAATTTTGAATCATGAATCATGAATCGAATCATGAATCATGAATCATGAATCGAATCATGAATCATGAATCATGAATCGAATCATGAATCATGAATCATGAATCGAATCATGAATCATGAATCGAATCATGAATCATGAATCGAATCATGAATCATGAATCATGAATTGAATCATCAATCATGAATCATGAATCGAATCATGAATTTTGAATCATGAATCATGAATCGAATCATGAATCATGAATCATGAATTGAATCATGAATCATGAATCGAATCATGAATCATGAATCATGAATCAAATCATGAATCATAAATCATGAATTGAATCATGAATCATGAATTGAATCATGAATCATGAATCATGAATTGAATCATGAATCATGAAATGAATCATGAATCATGAATCATGAATTGAATCATGAATCATGAAATGAATCATGATTCATGAATCATGAATTGAATCATGAATCATGAAATGAATCATGAATCATGAATCATGAATTGAATCATGAATCATGAATCATGATTTATGAATTTAATCATGAATCATGAATCGAATCATGAAACATGAATTGAATCATGAATCATGAATTAAATCATGAATCATGAAGTGCATCATGAATCATGAATTGAATCATGAATCATTAATCATGAATTAAATCATGAATCATGAAATGAATCATGAATCATGAAATGAATCATGAATCATGAAATGAATCATGAATTGAATAATGAATCATGAATCATGAAATGAATCATGAATCATGAATCAAATCATGAATCATGAATTAAATCATGAATCATGAATTGAATCATGAATCATGAATTAAATCATGAATCATGAATTAAATCATGAATCATGAATTGAATCATTAATCATGAATTGAATCATGAATTGAATCATAAATCATGAATCATGAATTGAATCATTAATCATGAATCGAATCATGAATCATGAATTGAATCATGAATCATGAATCATGAATCATGAATCATGAATCATGAATCGAATCATAAATCATGAATCGAATCATGAATCATGAATTGAATCATGAATCATGAATCATGAATCGAATCATAAATCATGAATCGAATCATGAATCATGAATTGAATCATGAATCATGAATCATGAATTGAATCATGAATCATGAATCATGAATCGAATCATAAATCATGAATCGAATCATGAATCATGAATTGAATCATGAATCATGAATCATGAATTGAATCATGAATCATGAATTGAATCATGAATCATGAATTAAATAATGAATCATGAATCATGAATCGAATCATGAATCATGAATCATGAATCATGAATTGAATCATGAATCATGAATTGAATCATAAATTGAATCATAAATCATAAATCATGAATTGAATCATGAATAATGAATCGAATCATGAATCATGAATTGAATCATGAATCATGAATCATGAATCGAATCATGAATCATGAATCATGAATCATGAATCGATTAATGAATCATGAATTGAATCATGAATCATGAATTGAATCATGAAACATGAATTAAATCATTAATCATGAATTAAATCATGAATCATGAAGTGCATCATGAATCATGAATTGAATCATGAATCATTAATCATGAATTAAATCATGAATCATGAAATGAATCATGAATCATGAAATGAATCATGAATTGAATAATGAATCATGAAATGAATCATGAATCATGAAATGAATCATGAATTGAATCATGAATCATGAATCATGAATTGAATCATGAATACTGAATCATGATTCATGAATTGAATCATAAATCATGAATCAAATCATGAATCATGAATTGAATCATTAATCATGAATTAAATCATGAATTGAATCATAAATCATGAATCATGAATTGAATCATTAATCATGAATCGAATCATGGATCATGAATTGAATCATGAATCATGAATTATGAATCATGAATCATGAATCGAATCATAAATCATGAATCGAATCATGAATCATGAATTGAATCATGAATCATGAATCGAATCATAAATCATGAATTGAATCATGAATCATGAATCATGAATCATGAATCGAATCATGAATCATGAATTGAATCATGAATCATGAATTGAATCATGAATCATGAATCATGAATTAAATCATGAATCATGAATTGAATCATGAATCATGAATTAAATAATGAATCATGAATCATGAATCATGAATCATGAATTGAATCATGAATCATGAATTGAATCATAAATTGAATCATGAATCATAAATCATGAATTGAATCATGAATCATGAATCGAATCATGAATCATGAATTGAATCATGAATCATTAATCATGAATTAAATCATGAATCATGAAATGAATCATGAATCGAATCATGAATCATGAATTGAATCATGAATCATGAATTGAATCATGAATCATGAATCATGAATCGAATCATGAATTTTGAATCATGAATCATGAATCGAATCATGAATCATGAATCATGAATCGAATCATGAATCATGAATCATGAATCGAATCATGAATCATGAATCGAATCATGAATCATGAATCATGAATTGAATCATGAATCATGAATCATGAATCGAATCATGAATTTTGAATCATGAATCGAATCATGAATCATGAATCATGAATCGAATCATAAATCATGAATCGAATCATGAATCATGAATCATGAATTGAATCATGAATCATGAATCGAATCATGAATCGAATCATGAATCATGAATCGAATCATGAATCATGAATTATGAATCAAATCATGAATCATAAATCATGAATTGAATCATGAATCATGAATTGAATCATGAATCATGAATTGAATCATGAATCATGAATCATGAATCGAATCATAAATCATGAATCGAATCATGAATCATGAATTGAATCATGAATCATGAATCGAATCATGAATCATGAATCGAATCATGAATCATGAATCGAATCATGAATCATGAATTATGAATCAAATCATGAATCATAAATCATGAATTGAATCATGAATCATGAATTGAATCATGAATCATGAATTGAATCATGAATTGAATCATGAATCATGAATCATGAATTGAATCATGAATCATGAATTGAATCATGAATCATGAATGATGAATCATGAATTGAATCATAAATCATGAATCAAATCATGAATCATGAATTGAATCATGAATCATGAATCGAATCATAAATCATGAATCATGAATTGAATCATGAATCATGAATCAAATCATGAATCATGAATTAAATCATGAATTGTGAATTGAATCATGAATCATGAATCATGAATCGAATCATGCATCATGAATCGAATCATGAATCATGAATTGAATCATGAATTGAATCATAAATCATGAATCATGAATTATATCATGAATCATGAATCGAATCATGAATCATGAATTGAATCATGAATCATGAATCATGAATCATGAATCGAATCATGCATCATGAATCGAATCATGAATCATGAAATGAATCATGAATCTTGAATCATGAATTATGAATTGAATCATGAATCATGAATCATGAATTGAATCATGAATCATGAATCGAATCATGAATCATGAATTAAATAATGAATCATGAATCATGAATTGAATCATGAATCATGAATCGAATCATGAATCATGAATCATGAATTGAATCATGAATCATGAATTGAATCATAAATTGAATCATAAATCATAAATCATGAATTGAATCATGAATCATGAATCGAATCATGAATCATGAATTGAATCATGAATCATGAATCGAATCATGAATCATGAATTGAATCATGAATCATGAATCATGAATTATGAATCGAATCATGAATTATGAATCATGAATCATGAATCGAATCATGAATCATGAATTGAATCATGAATCATGAATAATAATCATGAATCGACTCATGAATCATGAATTAAATCATGAATCATGAATTGAATCATGAATCATGAATGATGAATCATGAATTGAATCATGAATCATGAATTGAATCATGAATCATGAATCAAGAATCATGAATCGACTCATGAATCATGAATTGAATCATGAATCATGAATTGAATCATGAATCATGAATTGAATCATGAATCATGAATTGAATCATAAATTGAATCATAAATCATGAATTGAATCATGAATCATGAATCATGAATTGAATATTGAATCATGAATCATGAATCGAATCATGAATCATGAATCGAATCATGAATCATGAATCATGAATTGAATCATGAATCATGAATCATGAATCATGAATCGACTCATTAATCATGAATTGAATCATGAATCATGAATTGAATCATGAATCATGAATGATGAATCATGAATTGAATCATGAATCATGAATCATGAATTGAATCATGAATCATGAATTGAATCATGAATCATGAATTAAATAAAGAATCATTAATCATGAATTTAATCATGAATCATGAATCATGAATTGAATCATGAATCATGAAATGAATCATGAATCATGAATCATGTATTGAATCATGAATCATGAATTTAATCATGAATCATGAATTAAATAAAGAATCATGAATCATGAATTGAATCATGAATCATGAATCATGAATTGAATCATGAATCATGAAATGAATCATGAATCATGAATCAAGAATCATGAATCGACTCATGAATCATGAATTGAATCATGAATCATGAATTGAATCATGAATCATGAATTGAATCATGAATCATGAATTGAATCATAAATTGAATCATAAATCATGAATTGAATCATGAATCATGAATCATGAATTGAATATTGAATCATGAATCATGAATCGAATCATGAATCATGAATCGAATCATGAATCATGAATCATGAATTGAATCATGAATCATGAATCATGAATCATGAATCGACTCATGAATCATGAATTGAATCATGAATCATGAATTGAATCATGAATCATGAATGATGAATCATGAATTGAATCATGAATCATGAATCATGAATTGAATCATGAATCATGAATTGAATCATGAATCATGAATTAAATAAAGAATCATTAATCATGAATTTAATCATGAATCATGAATCATGAATTGAATCATGAATCATGAAATGAATCATGAATCATGAATCATGTATTGAATCATGAATCATGAATTTAATCATGAATCATGAATTAAATAAAGAATCATGAATCATGAATTGAATCATGAATCATGAATCATGAATTGAATCATGAATCATGAAATGAATCATGAATCATGAATCATGAATTGAATCATGAATCATGAATCATGATTTATGAATTTAATCATGAATCATGAATCGAATCATGAATCATGAATTGAATCATGAATCATGAATTGAATCATAAATTGAATCATAAATCATGAATTGAATCATGAATCATGAATCATGAATTGAATATTGAATCATGAATCATGAATCGAATCATGAATCATGAATCGAATCATGAAACGTGAATTAAATCATGAATCATGAAGTGCATCATGAATCATGAATTGAATCACGAATCATTAATCATGAATTAAATCATGAATCATGAAATGAATCATGAATCATGAAATGAATCATGAATTGAATAATGAATCATGAATCATGAAATGAATCATGAATCATGAAATGAATCATGAATTGAATCATGAATCATGAATCGAATCATGAATCATGAATTGAATCATGAATCATGAATCGAATCATGAATCATGATTTGAATCATGAATCATGAATCATGAATTATGAATCGAATCATGAATTATGAATCATGAATCATGAATCGAATCATGAATCATGAATTGAATCATGAATCATGAATAATAATCATGAATCGACTCATGAATCATGAATTGACTCATGAATCATGAATTGAATCATGAATCATGAATGATGAATCATGAATTGAATCATGAATCATGAATCATGAATTGAATCATGAATCATGAATCATGAATCGAATCATGAATTATGAATCATGAATCATGAATCGAATCATGAATCATGAATCGAATCATGAATCATGAATCATGAATTGAATCATAAATCATGAATCATGAATCATGAATCGACTCATGAATCATGAATTGAATCATGAATTGAATCATGAATCATGAATGATGAATCATGAATTGAATCATGAATCATGAATCATGAATTGAATCATGAATCATGAATTGAATCATGAATCATGAATTGAATCATGAATCATGAATTAAATAAAGAATCATAAATCATGAATTGAATCATGAATCATGAATCATGAATTGATTCATGAATCATGAAATGAATCATGAATCATGAATCATGAATTGAATCATGAATCATGAATTGAATCATGAATCATGAATTGAATCATGAATCATGAATTAAATAAAGAATCATGAATCATGAATTAAATCATGAATCATGAATCATGAATTGTATCATGAATCATGAAATGAATCATGAATCATGAATCATGAATTGAATCATGAATCATGAATCATGATTTATGAATTTAATCATGAATCATGAATCGAATCATGAATCATGAATTGAATCATGAATCATGAATTGAATCATAAATTGAATCATAAATCATGAATCATGAATTGAATCATGAATCATGAATCATGAATTGAATATTGAATCATGAATCATGAATCGAATCATGAATCATGAATCAAATCATGAAACATGAATTGAATCATGAATCATGAATTAAATCATGACTCATGAAGTGCATCATGAATCATGAATTGAATCATGAATCATTAATCATGAATTAAATCATGAATCATGAAATGAATCATGAATCATGAAATGAATCATGAATCATGAAATGAATCATGAATTGAATAATGAATCATGAATCATGAAATGAATCATGAATCATGAAATGAATCATGAATTGAATCATGAATACTGAATCATGATTCATGAATTGAATCATGAATCATGAATCAAATCATGAATCATGAATCATGATTTATGAATTTAATCATGAATCATGAATCATGAATCATGAATTGAATCATGAATCATGAATCATGATTTATGAATTTAATCATGAATCATGAATCGAATCATGAATCATGAATTGAATCATGAATCATGAATTGAATCATAAATTGAATCATAAATCATGAATTGAATCATGAATCATGAATCATGAATTGAATATTGAATCATGAATCATGAATCGAATCATGAATCATGAATCGAATCATGAAACATGAATTGAATCATGAATCATGAATTAAATCATGAATCATGAAGTGCATCATGAATCATGAATTGAATCACGAATCATTAATCATGAATTAAATCATGAATCATGAATCATGAAATGAATCATGAATTGAATAATGAATCATGAATCATGAAATGAATCATGAATCATGAAATGAATCATGAATTGAATCATGAATCATGAATCATGAATTGAATCATGAATACTGAATCATGATTCATGAATTGAATCATGAATCATGAATCAAATCATGAATCATGAATTGAATCATGAATCATGAATCATGAATCATGATTCGACTCATGAATCATGAATTGAATCATGAATCATGAATTTTGAATCATGAATCATGAAAATCGAATCATGAATCATGAATCGAATCATGAATCATGAATCATGAATCGAATCATAAATCATGAATCGAATCATGAATCATGAATCATGAATTGAATCATGAATCATGAATCGAATCATGAATCATGAATCATGAATTGAATCATGAATCATGAATCGAATCATGAATCATGAATCGAATCATGAATCATGAATCGAATCATGAATCATGAATCATGAATCAAATCATGAATCATAAATCATGAATTGAATCATGAATCATGAATTGAATCATGAATCATGAATCATGAATCATGAATTAAATCATGAATCATGAATCATGAATTGAATCATTAATCATGAATCGAATCATGAATCATGAATTGAAGCATGAATCATGAATCATGAATCGAATCATAAATCATGAATTGAATCATGAATCATGAATTGAATCATGAATCATGAATCATGAATCGAATCATGAATCATGAATTGAATCATAAATCCAGAATCATGAATCATGAATCATGAATCGAATCATAAATCATGAATTGAATCATGAATCATGAATTGAATCATGAATCATGAATCGAATCATGAATCATGAATTGAATCATAAATCCAGAATCATGAATCATGAATCATGAATCGAATCATGAATCATGAATCATGAATCGAATCATGAATCATGAATTGAATCATGATTCATGAATTGATTCATGAATCATGAATCATGAATTGAATCATGAATCATGAATTGAATCATAAATTGAATCATAAATCATAAATCATGAATTGAATGATGAATCATGAATCAAATCATGAATCATGAATTGAATCATGAATCATGAATCGAATCATGAATCATGAATTGAATGATGAATCATGAATTGAATCATGAATCATGAATCATGAATCGAATCATGAATTATGAATCATGAATCATGAATCGAATCATGAATCATGAATCGAATCATGAATCATGAATTGAATCATGAATCATGAATCATGAATCATGATTCGACTCATGAATCATGAATTGAATCATGAATCATGAATTGAATCATGAATCATGAATGATGAATTGTGCATTGAATCATGAATCATGAATCATGAATTGAATCATGAATCATGAATTGAATCATGAATCATGAAGTGCATCATGAATCATGAATTGAATCATGAATCATTAATCATGAATTAAATCATGAATCATGAAATGAATCATGAATCATGAAATGAATCATGAATCATGAAATGAATCATGAATTGAATAATCAATCATGAATCATGAAATGAATCATGAATCATGAAATGAATCATGAATTGAATCATGAATCATGAATGATGAATCATGAATTGAATCATGAATCATGAATCATGAATTGAATCATGAATCATGAATCATGAATCATGAATCGAATCATGAATTATGAATCATGAATCATGAATCGAATCATGAATCATGAATCGAATCATGAATCATGAATTGAATCATGAATCATGAATTGAATCATGAATCATGAATGATGAATCATGAATTGAATCATGAATCATGAATTAAATAAAGAATCATGAATCATGAATTGAATCATGAATCATGAATCGACTCATGAATCATGAATTGAATCATGAATCATGAATTGAATCATGAATCATGAATGATGAATCATGAATTGAGTCATGAATCATGAATCATGAATTGAATCATGAATCATGAATTGAATCATGAATCATGAATTAAATAAAGAATCATGAATCATGAATTGAATCATGAATCATGAATCATGAATTGAATCATGAATCATGAAATGAATCATGAATCATGAATCATGAATTGAATCATGAATCATGAATTGAATCATGAATCATGAATTAAATAAAGAATCATGAATCATGAATTGAATCATGAATCATGAATCATGAATTGAATCATGAATCATGAATTGAATCATGAATCATGAAATGAATCATGAATCATGAATCATGAATTGAATCATGAATCATGAATCATGATTTATGAATTTAATCATGAATCATGAATCAAATCATGAATCATGAATTGAATCATGAATCATGAATTGAATCATAAATTGAATCATAAATCATGAATTGAATCATGAATCATGAATCATGAATCATGAATCATGAATTAAATATTGAATCATGAATCATGAATCGAATCATGAATCATGAATCGAATCATGAATCATTAATCATGAATTAAATCATGAATCATGATATGAATCATGAATCATGAAATGAATCATGAATTGAATAATGAATCATGAATCATGAAATGAATCATGAATCATGCAATGAATCATGAATTGAATCATGAATCATGAATCATGAATTGAATCATGAATCATGAATCATGAATCATGAATTGAATCATGAATACTGAATCATGATTCATGAATTGAATCATGAATCATGAATCAAATCATGAATCATGAATCATGAATTGAATCATTAATCATGAATTGAATCATGAATTGAATCATAAATCATGAATCATGAATTGAATCATTTATCATGAATCGAATCATGAATCATGAATTGAATCATGAATCATGAATTGAATCATGAATCATGAATCATGAATTGAATCATGAATCATGAATTGAATCATAAATTGAATCATAAATCATGAATCATGAATTGAATCATGAATCATGAATCATGAATTGAATCATGAATCATGAATCATGAATCATTAATCGAATCATGAATCATGAATTGAATCATGAATCATGAATCATGAATTGAATCATGAATACTGAATCATGAATCATGAATTGAATCATGAATCATGAATAAAATCATGAATCATGAATTGAATCATTAATCATGAATTGAATCATGAATTGAATCATAAATCATAATTCATGAATTGAATCATTAATCATGAATCGAATCATAAATCATGAATTGAATCATGAATCATGAATCGAATCATAAATCATGAATCATGAATTGAATCATAAATTGAATCATAAATCATAAATCATGAATTGAATCATGAATCATGAATCGAATCATGAATCATGAATTGAATCATGAATCATGAATCATGAATCGAATCATGAATCATGAATCATGAATCATGAATCGATTAATGAATCATGAATCAAATCATGAATCATGAATTGAATCATTAATCATGAATTGAATCATGAATTGAATCATAAATCATGAATCATGAATTGAATCATTTATCATGAATCGAATCATGAATCATGAATTGAATCATGAATCATGAATTGAATCATGAATCATGAATCATGAATTGAATCATGAATCATGAATTGAATCATAAATTGAATCATAAATCATGAATCATGAATTGAATCATGAATCATGAATCATGAATTGAATCATGAATCATGAATCATGAATCATTAATCGAATCATGAATCATGAATTGAATCATGAATCATGAATCATGAATTGAATCATGAATACTGAATCATGAATCATGAATTGAATCATGAATCATGAATAAAATCATGAATCATGAATCATGAATTGAATCATTAATCATGAATTGAATCATGAATTGAATCATAAATCATAATTCATGAATTGAATCATTAATCATGAATCGAATCATAAATCATGAATTGAATCATGAATCATGAATCGAATCATAAATCATGAATCATGAATTGAATCATAAATTGAATCATAAATCATAAATCATGAATTGAATCATGAATCATGAATCGAATCATGAATCATGAATTGAATCATGAATCATGAATCATGAATCGAATCATGAATCATGAATCATGAATCATGAATCGATTAATGAATCATGAATTGAATCATGAATCATGAATTGAATCATGAATCATGAATTGAATCATAAATTGAATCATAAATCATGAATCATGAATTGAATCATGAATCATGAATTGAATCATGAATCATGAATTGAATCATGAATCATGAATCATGAATCATGAATCGAATCATGAATCATGAATTGAATCATGAATCATGAATTGAATCATGACTCATGAATTGAATCATGAATCATGAATCATGCATTGAATCATGAATCGAATCATGAATTAAATAATGAATCATGAATCATGAATTGAATCATAAATCATAAATCGAATCATGAATCATGAATCGAATCATAAATCATGAATTGAATAATGAATAATGAATCGAATCATGAAACATGAATTAAATCATGAATCATGAATTAAATCATGAATCATGAAGTGCATCATGAATCATGAATTGAATCATGAATCATTAATCATGAATTAAATCATAAATCATGAAATGAATCATGAATCATGAAATGAATCATGAATTGAATAATGAATCATGAATCATGAAATGAATCATGAATCATGAAATGAATCATGAATTGAATCATGAATCATGAATCATGAATTGAATCATGAATACTGAATCATGATTCATGAATTGAATCATGAATCATGAATCAAATCATGAATCATGAATTGAATCATTAATCATGAATTAAATCATGAATTGAATCATAAATCATGAATCATGAATTGAATCATTAATCATGAATCGAATCATGAATCATGAATTGAATCATAAATCATGAATTATGAATCATGAATTATGAATCGAATCATAAATCATGAATCGAATCATGAATCATGAATTGAATCATGAATCATGAATCATGAATCAAATCATAAATCATGATTGAATCATGAATCATGAATCATGAATCATGAATCATGAATCATGAATCGAATCATGAATCATGAATTGAATCATGAATCATGAATTGAATCATGTATCATGAATCATGAATTGAATCATGAATCATGAATTGAATCATGAATCATGAATTAAATAATGAATCATGAATCATGAATCGAATCATGAATCATGAATCATGAATCATGAATCATGAATCGAATCATGAATCATGAATTGAATCATGAATCATGAATCGAATCATGAATTTTGAATCATGAATCATGAATCGAATCATGAATCATGAATCATGAATCGAATCATGAATCATGAATCATGAATCGAATCATGAATCATGAATCGAATCATGAATCATGAATCGAATCATGAATCATGAATCATGAATTGAATCATCAATCATGAATCATGAATCGAATCATGAATTTTGAATCATGAATCATGAATCGAATCATGAATCATGAATCATGAATTGAATCATGAATCATGAATCGAATCATGAATCATGAATCATGAATCAAATCATGAATCATAAATCATGAATTGAATCATGAATCATGAATTGAATCATGAATCATGAATTGAATCATGAATCATGAATCATGAATTGAATCATGAATCATGAAATGAATCATGAATCATGAATTGAATCATGAATCATGAATCATGAATCATGAATTGAATCATGAATCATGAATTGAATTATAAATTGAATCATGAATCATAAATCATGAATTGAATCATGAATCGAATCATGAATCATGAATTGAATCATGAATCATTAATCATGAATTAAATCATGAATCATGAAATGAATCATGAATCGAATCATGAATCATGAATCATGAATCGAATCATGAATTTTGAATCATGAATCATGAATCGAATCATGAATCATGAATCATAAATCGAATCATGAATCATGAATCGAATCATGAATCATGAAAATCGAATCATGAATCATGAATCGAATCATGAATCATGAATCATGAATTGAATCATCAATCATGAATCATGAATCGAATCATGAATTTTGAATCATGAATCATGAATCGAATCATCAATCATGAATCATGAATTGAATCATGAATCATGAATCAAATCATGAATCAAGAATCATGAATCAAATCATGAATCATAAATCATGAATTGAATCATGAATCATGAATTGAATCATGAATCATGAATCATGAATTGAATCATGAATCATGAAATGAATCATGAATCATGAATCATGAATTGAATCATGAATCATGAAATGAATCATGAATCATGAATCATGAATTGAATCATGAATCATGAAATGAATCATGAATCATGAATCATGAATTGAATCATGAATCATGAATCATGATTTATGAATTTAATCATGAATCATGAATCGAATCATGAATCATGAATTGAATATTGAATCATGAATCATGAATCGAATCATGAATCATGAATCGAATCATGATTTATGAATTTAATCATGAATCATGAATTAAATCATGAATCATGAATCGAATCATGATTTATGAATTTAATCATGAATCATGAAGTGCATCATGAATCATGAATTGATTCATGAATCATTAATCATGAATTAAATCATGAATCATGAAATGAATCATGAATCATGAAATGAATCATGAATCATGAAATGATACATGAATTGAATAATGAATCATGAATCATGAAATGAATCATGAATCATGAATCAAATCATGAATCATGAATTAAATCATGAATCATGAATTGAATCATGAATCATGAATAAAATCATGAATCATGAATTGAATCATTAATCATGAATTGAATCATGAATTGAATCATAAATCATGAATCATGAATTGAATCATTAATCATGAATCGAATCATGAATCATGAATTGAATCATGAATCATCAATCATGAATCATGAATCATGAATCGAATCATAAATCTTGAATCGAATCATGAATCATGAATTGAATCATGAATCATGAATCATGAATCGAATCATAAATCATGAATCGAATCATGAATCATGAATTGAATCATGAATCATGAATCATGAATTGAATCATGAATCATGAATTGAATCATGAATCATGAATTAAATAATGAATCATGAATCATTAATCGAATCATGAATCATGAATCATGAATCATGAATCATGAATTGAATCATGAATCATGAATTGAATCATAAATTGAATCATAAATCATAAATCATGAATTGAATCATGAATAATGAATCGAATCATGAATCATGAATTGAATCATGAATCATGAATCATGAATCGAATCATGAATCATGAATCATGAATCGATTAATGAATCATGAAATGAATCATGAATCATGAATTGAATCATGAATCATAAATTGAATCATAAATTGAATCATAAATCATGAATCATGAATTGAATCATGAATCATGAATCGAATCATGAATCATGAATTGAATCATGAATCATGAATCATGAATCATGAATTGAATCATGAATCATGAATTGAATCATGACTCATGAATTGAATCATGAATCATGAATCATGAATTGAATCATAATTCGAATCATGAATTAAATAATGAATCATGAATCATGAATTGAATCATAAATCATAAATCGAATCATGAATCAAGAATCGGATCATGAATCATGAATCGAATCATAAATCATGAATTGAATAATGAATCATGAATCATGAATTGAATCATGAATCATGAATCGAATCATGAAACATGAATTAAATCATGAATCATGAATTAAATCATGAATCATGAAGTGCATCATGAATCATGAATTGAATCATGAATCATTAATCATGAATTAAATCATGAATCATGAAATGAATCATGAATCATGAAATGAATCATGAATTGAATAATGAATCATGAAATGAATCATGAATCATGAAATGAATCATGAATTGAATCATGAATCATGAATCATGAATTGAATCATGAATACTGAATCATGATTCATGAATTGAATCATAAATCATGAATCAAATCATGAATCATGAATTGAATCATTAATCATGAATTAAATCATGAATTGAATCATAAATCATGAATCATGAATTGAATCATTAATCATGAATCGAATCATGGATCATGAATTGAATCATGAATCATGAATTATGAATCATGAATCATGAATCGAATCATAAATCATGAATCGAATCATGAATCATGAATTGAATCATGAATCATGAATTGAATCATAAATCATGAATTGAATCATGAATCATGAATCATGAATCATGAATCGAATCATGAATCATGAATTGAATCATGAATCATGAATCATGAATTGAATCATGAATCATGAATTGAATCATGAATCATGAATTAAATAATGAATCATGAATCATGAATCATGAATCATGAATTGAATCATGAATCATGAATTGAATCATAAATTGAATCATGAATCATAAATCATGAATTGAATCATGAATCATGAATCGAATCATGAATCATGAATTGAATCATGAATCATTAATCATGAATTAAATCATGAATCATGAAATGAATCATGAATCGAATCATAAATCATGAATTGAATCATGAATCATGAATTGAATCATGAATCATGAATCATGAATCGAATCATGAATTTTGAATCATGAATCATGAATCGAATCATGAATCATGAATCATGAATCGAATCATGAATCATGAATCATGAATCGAATCATGAATCATGAATCGAATCATGAATCATGAATCGAATCATGAATCATGAATCATGAATCGAATCATGAATCATGAATCATGAATCGAATCATGAATCATGAATCGAATCATGAATCATGAATCGAATCATGAATCATGAATCATGAATTGAATCATGAATCATGAATCATGAATCGAATCATGAATTTTGAATCATGAATCATGAATCGAATCATGAATCATGAATCAAATCATAAATCATGAATCGAATCATGAATCATGAATCATGAATTGAATCATGAATCATGAATCGAATCATGAATCATAAATCGAATCATGAATCATGAATCGAATCATGAATCATGAATTATGAATCAAATCATGAATCATAAATCATGAATCATGAATCGAATCATGAATCATGAATTATGAATCAAATCATGAATCATAAATCATGAATTGAATCATGAATCATGAATTGAATCATGAATCATGAATCATGAATTGAATCATGATTCATGAATCATGAATCGAATCATAAATCATGAATCGAATCATGAATCATGAATTGAATCATGAATCATGAATCGAATCATGAATCGAATCATGAATCATGAATCAAATCATGAATCATGAATTATGAATCAAATCATGAATCATGAATCATGAATTGAATCATGAATCATGAATTGAATCATGAATCATGAATTGAATCATGAATCATGAATTGAATCATGAATCATGAATGATGAATCATGAATTGAATCATGAATCATGAATCATGAATTGAATCATGAATCATGAATGATGAATCATGAATTGAATCATAAATCATGAATCAAATCATGAATCATGAATTGAATCATGAATCATGAATCGAATCATAAATCATGAATCATGAATTGAATCATGAATCATGAATCAAATCATGAATCATGAATTAAATCATGAATCGTGAATTGAATCATGAATCATGAATCATGAATCGAATCATGCATCATGAATCGAATCATGAATCATGAATTGAATCATGAATTGAATCATGAATCATGAATCATGAATCATGAATCATGAATTGAATCATGAATCATGAATTGAATCATAAATTGAATCATGAATCATAAATCATGAATTGAATCATGAATCATGAATCGAATCATGAATCATGAATTGAATCATGAATCATTAATCATGAATTAAATCATGAATCATGAAATGAATCATGAATCGAATCATGAATCATGAATTGAATCATGAATCATGAATTGAATCATGAATCATGAATCATGAATCGAATCATGAATTTTGAATCATGAATCATGAATCGAATCATGAATCATGAATCATGAATCGAATCATGAATCATGAATCATGAATCATGAATCATGAATCGAATCATGAATCATGAATCGAATCATGAATCATGAATCATGAATTGAATCATCAATCATGAATCATGAATCGAATCATGAATTTTGAATCATGAATCATGAATCGAATCATGAATCATGAATCATGAATTGAATCATGAATCATGAATCGAATCATGAATCATGAATCATGAATCAAATCATAAATCATAAATCATGAATTGAATCATGAATCATGAATTGAATCATGAATCATGAATCATGAATTGAATCATGAATCATGAAATGAATCATGAATCATGAATCATGAATTGAATA
>NW_027447427.1:0-31554 GCF_038048845.1 Mixophyes fleayi | reverse complement strand
TTGATTTCTCTTGCTCAGAAAGACTTAGAAAGTTGATAATTGTGGGCAATGTTAGAAATGTCATGAGAAACAAGAATTATGTAAAAGAATTGATGTAAGTCATTGTTTCCAAGAGAAAGGGAGACAGGAGTGTAAAAAAGCGTTTTTTTTGGACGGCAATGAAGAAATGACTATGTTTTGCGATTTCTCCTGCTCAGAAAGACTTAGAAAGTTGATAATTGTGGGCAATGTTAGAAATGTCATGAGAAACAAGAATTATGTAAAAGAATTGATGTAAGTCATTGTTTCCAAGAGAAAGGAAGACCGGAGTGTAAAAAAGCGTTGTTTTTGGACGGCAATGAAGAAATGACTGTTTTTTGATTTCTCTTGCTCAGAAAGACTTAGAAAGTTGATAATTGTGGGCAATGTTAGAAATGTCATGAGAAACATGAATTATGTAAAAGAATTGATGTAAGTCATTGTTTCCAAGAGAAAGGGAGACCGGAGTGTAAAAAAGCGTTGTTTTTGGACGGCAATGAAGAAATGACTGTTTTGCGATTTCTCTTGCTCAGAAAGACTTAGAAAGTTGATAATTGTGGGCAATGTTAGAAATGTCATGAGAAACAAGAATTATGTAAAAGAATTGATGTAAGTCATTGTTTCCAAGAGAAAGGGAGACTGGAGTGTAAAAAAGCGTTGTTTTTGGACGGCAATGAAGAAATGACTATGTTTTGCGATTTCTCCTGCTCAGAAAGACTTAGAAAGTTGATAATTGTGGGCAATGTTAGAAATGTCATGAGAAACAAGAATTATGTAAAAGAATTGATGTAAGTCATTGTTTCCAAGAGAAAGGGAGACCGGAGTGTAAAAAAGCGTTGTTTTTGGACGGCAATGAAGAAATGACTGTTTTTTTGATTTCTCTTGCTCAGAAAGACTTAGAAAGTTGATAATTGTGGGCAATGTTAGAAATGTCATGAGAAACATGAATTATGTAAAAGAATTGATGTAAGTCATTGTTCCCAAGAGAAAGGGAGACCGGAGTGTAAAAAAGCGTTGTTTTTGGACGGCAATGAAGAAATGACTATGTTTTGCGATTTCTCCTGCTCAGAAAGACTTAGAAAGTTGATAATTGTGGGCAATGTTAGAAATGTCATGAGAAACAAGAATTATGTAAAAGAATTGATGTAAGTCATTGTTTCCAAGAGAAAGGGAGACAGGAGTGTAAAAAAGCGTTGTTTTTGGACGGCAATGAAGAAATGACTATGTTTTGCGATTTCTCCTGCTCAGAAAGACTTAGAAAGTTGATAATTGTGGGCAATGTTAGAAATGTCATGAGAAACAAGAATTATGTAAAAGAATTGATGTAAGTCATTGTTTCCAAGAGAAAGGGAGACCGGAGTGTAAAAAAGCGTTGTTTTTGGACGGCAATGAAGAAATGACTGTTTTTTTATTTCTCTTGCTCAGAAAGACTTAGAAAGTTGATAATTGTGGGCAATGTTAGAAATGTCATGAGAAACAAGAATTATGTAAAAGAATTGATGTAAGTCATTGTTTCCAAGAGAAAGGGAGACAGGAGTGTAAAAAAGCGTTGTTTTTGGACGGCAATGAAGAAATGACTATGTTTTGCGATTTCTCCTGCTCAGAAAGACTTAGAAAGTTGATAATTGTGGGCAATGTTAGAAATGTCATGAGAAACAAGAATTATGTAAAAGAATTGATGTAAGTCATTGTTTCCAAGAGAAAGGGAGACCGGAGTGTAAAAAAGCGTTGTTTTTGGACGGCAATGAAGAAATGACTATGTTTTGCGATTTCTCCTGCTCAGAAAGACTTAGAAAGTTGATAATTGTGGGCAATGTTAGAAATGTCATGAGAAACAAGAATTATGTAAAAGAATTGATGTAAGTCATTGTTTCCAAGAGAAAGGGAGACAGGAGTGTAAAAAAGCATTTTTTTTGGACGGCAATGAAGAAATGACTATGTTTTGCGATTTCTCCTGCTCAGAAAGACTTAGAAAGTTCATAATTGTGGGAAATGTTAGAAATGTCATGAGAAACAAGAATTATGTAAAAGAATTGATGTAAGTCATTGTTTCAAAGAGAAAGGGAGACCGGAGTGTAAAAAAGCGTTGTTTTTGGACGGCAATGAAGAAATGACTGTTTTGCGATTTCTCTTGCTCAGAAAGACTTAGAAAGTTGATAAATGTGGGCAATGTTAGAAATGTCATGAGAAACAAGAATTATGTAAAAGAATTGATGTAAGTCATTGTTTCCAAGAGAAAGGGAGACCGGAGTGTAAAAAAGCGTTGTTTTTGGACGGCAATGAAGAAATGACTATGTTTTGCGATTTCTCCTGCTCAGAAAGACTTAGAAAGTTGATAATTGTGGGCAATGTTAGAAATGTCATGAGAAACAAGAATTATGTAAAAGAATTGATGTAAGTCATTGTTTCCAAGAGAAAGGGAGACAGGAGTGTAAAAAAGCGTAGTTTTTGGACGGCAATGAAGAAATGACTATGTTTTGCGATTTCTCTTGCTCAGAAAGACTTAGAAAGTTGATAATTGTGGGAAATGTTAGAAATGTCATGAGAAACAAGAATTATGTAAAAGAATTGATGTAAGTCATTGTTTCCAAGAGAAAGGGAGACCGGAGTGTAAAAAAGCGTTGTTTTTGGACGGCAATGAAGAAATGACTATGTTTTGCGATTTCTCCTGCTCAGAAAGACTTAGAAAGTTGATAATTGTGGGCAATGTTAGAAATGTCATGAGAAACAAGAATTATGTAAAAGAATTGATGTAAGTCATTATTTCCAAGAGAAAGGGAGACCGGAGTGTAAAAAAGCGTTTTTTTTGGACGGCAATGAAGAAATGACTGTTTTGCGATTTCTCTTGCTCAAAAAGACTTAGAAAGTTGATAATTGTGGGCAATGTTAGAAATGTCATGAGAAACAAGAATTATGTAAAAGAATTGATGTAAGTCATTGTTTCCAAGAGAAAGGGAGACAGGAGTGTAAAAAAGCGTTGTTTTTGGACGGCAATGAAGAAATGACTATGTTTTGCGATTTCTCCTGCTCAGAAAGACTTAGAAAGTTGATAATTGTGGGCAATGTTAGAAATGTCATGAGAAACAAGAATTATGTAAAAGAATTGATGTAAGTCATTGTTTCCAAGAGAAAGGGAGACAGGAGTGTAAAAAAGCGTTGTTTTTGGACGGCAATGAAGAAATGACTATGTTTTGCGATTTCTCCTGCTCAGAAAGACTTAGAAAGTTGATAATTGTGGGCAATGTTAGAAATGTCATGAGAAACAAGAATTATGTAAAAGAATTGATGTAAGTCATTGTTTCCAAGAGAAAGGGAGACAGGAGTGTAAAAAAGCGTTGTTTTTGGACGGCAATGAAGAAATGACTATGTTTTGCGATTTCTCCTGCTCAGAAAGATTTAGAAAGTTGATAATTGTGGGCAATGTTAGAAATGTCATGAGAAACAAGAATTATGTAAAAGAATTGATGTAAGTCATTGTTTCCAAGAGAAAGGGAGACCGGAGTGTAAAAAAGCGTTGTTTTTGGACGGCAATGAAGAAATGACTGTTTTGCGATTTCTCTTGCTCAGAAAGACTTAGAAAGTTGATAATTGTGGGCAATGTTAGAAATGTCATGAGAAACAAGAATTATGTAAAAGAATTGATGTAAGTCATTGTTTCCAAGAGAAAGGGAGACCGGAGTGTAAAAAAGCGTTGTTTTTGGACGGCAATGAAGAAATGACTATGTTTTGCGATTTCTCCTGCTCAGAAAGACTTAGAAAGTTGATAATTGTGGGCAATGTTAGAAATGTCATGAGAAACAAGAATTATGTAAAAGAATTGATGTAAGTCATTGTTTCCAAGAGAAAGGGAGACCGGAGTGTAAAAAAGCGTTGTTTTTGGACGGCAATGAAGAAATGACTGTTTTGCGATTTCTCTTGCTCAGAAAGACTTAGAAAGTTGATAATTGTGGGCAATGTTAGAAATGTCATGAGAAAAAAGAATTATGTAAAAGAATTGATGTAAGTCATTGTTTCCAAGAGAAAGGGAGACCGGAGTGTAAAAAAGCGTTGTTTTTGGACGGCAATGAAGAAATGACTATGTTTTGCGATTTCTCCTGCTCAGAAAGACTTAGAAAGTTGATAATTGTGGGCAATGTTAGAAATGTCATGAGAAACAAGAATTATGTAAAAGAATTGATGTAAGTCATTGTTTCCAAGAGAAAGGGAGACAGGAGTGTAAAAAAGCGTTGTTTTTGGATGGCAATGAAGAAATGACTATGTTTTGCGATTTCTCCTGCTCAGAAAGACTTAGAAAGTTGATAATTGTGGGCAATGTTAGAAATGTCATGAGAAACAAGAATTATGTAAAAGAATTGATGTAAGTCATTGTTTCCAAGAGAAAGGGAGACCGGAGTGTAAAAAAGCGTTGTTTTTGGACGGCAATGAAGAAATGACTATGTTTTGCGATTTCTCCTGCTCAGAAAGACTTAGAAAGTTGATAATTGTGGGCAATGTTAGAAATGTCATGAGAAACAAGAATTATGTAAAAGAATTGATGTAAGTCATTGTTTCCAAGAGAAAGGGAGACAGGAGTGTAAAAAAGCGTTGTTTTTGGACGGCAATGAAGAAATGACTATGTTTTGCGATTTCTCCTGCTCAGAAAGATTTAGAAAGTTGATAATTGTGGGCAATGTTAGAAATGTCATGAGAAACAAGAATTATGTAAAAGAATTGATGTAAGTCATTGTTTCCAAGAGAAAGGGAGACCGGAGTGTAAAAAAGCGTTGTTTTTGGACGGCAATGAAGAAATGACTGTTTTGCGATTTCTCTTGCTCAGAAAGACTTAGAAAGTTGATAATTGTGGGCAATGTTAGAAATGTCATGAGAAACAAGAATTATGTAAAAGAATTGATGTAAGTCATTGTTTCCAAGAGAAAAGGAGACCGGAGTGTAAAAAAGCGTTGTTTTTGGACGGCAATGAAGAAATGACTATGTTTTGCGATTTCTCCTGCTCAGAAAGACTTAGAAAGTTGATAATTGTGGGCAATGTTAGAAATGTCATGAGAAACAAGAATTATGTAAAAGAATTGATGTAAGTCATTGTTTCCAAGAGAAAGGGAGACCGGAGTGTAAAAAAGCGTTGTTTTTGGACGGCAATGAAGAAATGACTGTTTTGCGATTTCTCTTGCTCAGAAAGACTTAGAAAGTTGATAATTGTGGGCAATGTTAGAAATGTCATGAGAAAAAAGAATTATGTAAAAGAATTGATGTAAGTCATTGTTTCCAAGAGAAAGGGAGACCGGAGTGTAAAAAAGCGTTGTTTTTGGACGGCAATGAAGAAATGACTATGTTTTTGCGATTTCTCCTGCTCAGAAAGACTTAGAAAGTTGATAATTGTGGGCAATGTTAGAAATGTCATGAGAAACAAGAATTATGTAAAAGAATTGATGTAAGTCATTGTTTCCAAGAGAAAGGGAGACAGGAGTGTAAAAAAGCGTTGTTTTTGGATGGCAATGAAGAAATGACTATGTTTTGCGATTTCTCCTGCTCAGAAAGACTTAGAAAGTTGATAATTGTGGGCAATGTTAGAAATGTCATGAGAAACAAGAATTATGTAAAAGAATTGATGTAAGTCATTGTTTCCAAGAGAAAGGGAGACCGGAGTGTAAAAAAGCGTTGTTTTTGGACGGCAATGAAGAAATGACTGTTTTGCGATTTCTCTTGCTCAGAAAGACTTAGAAAGTTGATAATTGTGGGCAATGTTAGAAATGTCATGAGAAACAAGAATTATGTAAAAGAATTGATGTAAGTCATTGTTTCCAAGAGAAAGGGAGACCGGAGTGTAAAAAAAGCGTTGTTTTTGGACGGCAATGAAGAAATGACTATGTTTTGCGATTTCTCCTGCTCAGAAAGACTTAGAAAGTTGATAATTGTGGGCAATGTTAGAAATGTCATGAGAAACAAGAATTATGTAAAAGAATTGATGTAAGTAATTGTTTCCATGAGAAAGGGAGACCGGAGTGTAAAAAAGCGTTGTTTTTGGACGGCAATGAAGAAATGACTGTTTTTTTATTTCTCTTGCTCAGAAAGACTTAGATAGTTGATAATTGTGGGCAATGTTAGAAATGTCATGAGAAACAAGAATTATGTAAAAGAATTGATGTAAGTCATTGTTTCCAAGAGAAAGGGAGGACCGGAGTGTAAAAAAAGCGTTGTTTTTGGACGGCAATGAAGAAATGACTATGTTTTGCGATTTCTCCTGCTCAGAAAGACTTAGAAAGTTGATAATTGTGGGCAATGTTAGAAATGTCATGAGAAACAAGAATTATGTAAAAGAATTGATGTAAGTCATTGTTTCCAAGAGAAAGGGAGACAGGAGTGTAAAAAAGCGTTGTTTTTGGACGGCAATGAAGAAATGACTATGTTTTGCGATTTCTCCTGCTTAGAAAGACTTAGAAAGTTGATAATTGTGGGCAATGTTAGAAATGTCATGAGAAACAAGAATTATGTAAAAGAATTGATGTAAGTCATTGTTTCCAAGAGAAAGGGAGACCGGAGTGTAAAAAAGCGTTGTTTTTGGACGGCAATGAAGAAATGACTGTTTTGCGATTTCTCCTGCTCAGAAAGACTTAGAAAGTTGATAATTGTGGGCAATGTTAGAAATGTCATGAGAAACAAGAATTATGTAAAAGAATTTATGTAAGTCATTGTTTCTTTCCAAGAGAAAGGGAGACCGGAGTGTAAAAAAGCGTTGTTTTTGGACGGCAATGAAGAAATGACTGTTTTGCGATTTCTCTTGCTCAGAAAGACTTAGAAAGTTGATAATTGTGGGCAATGTTAGAAATGTCATGAGAAACAAGAATTATGTAAAAGAATTGATGTAAGTCATTGTTTCCAAGAGAAAGGGAGACAGGAGTGTAAAAAAGCATTGTTTTTGGACGGCAATGAAGAAATGACTATGTTTTGCGATTTCTCCTGCTCAGAAAGACTTAGAAAGTTGATAATTGTGGGAAATGTTAGAAATGTCATGAGAAACAAGAATTATGTAAAAGAATTGATGTAAGTCATTGTTTCCAAGAGAAAGGGAGACCGGAGTGTAAAAAAGCGTTGTTTTTGGACGGCAATGAAGAAATGACTATGTTTTGCGATTTTTCTTGCTCAGAAAGACTTAGAAAGTTGATAATTGTGGGCAATGTTAGAAATGTCATGAGAAACAAGAATTATGTAAAAGAATTGATGTAAGTCATTGTTTCCAAGAGAAAGGGAGACCGGAGTGTAAAAAAGCGTTGTTTTTGGACGGCAATGAAGAAATGACTATGTTTTGTGATTTCTCCTGCTCAGAAAGACTTAGAAAGTTGATAATTGTGGACAATGTTAGAAATGTCATGAGAAACAAGAATTATGTAAAAGAATTGATGTAAGTCATTGTTTCCAAGAGAAAGGGAGACCGGAGTGTAAAAAAGCGTTGTTTTTGGACGGCAATGAAGAAATGACTATGTTTTGCGATTTCTCTTGCTCAGAAAGACTTAGAAAGTTGATAATTGTGGGCAATGTTAGAAATGTCATGAGAAACAAGAATTATGTAAAAGAATTGATGTAAGTCATTGTTTCCAAGAGAAAGGGAGACCCGAGTGTAAAAAAGCGTTGTTTTTGGACGGCAATGAAAAAATGACTATGTTTTGCGATTTCTCCTGCTCAGAAAGACTTAGAAAGTTGATAATTGTGGGCAATGTTAGAAATGTCATGAGAAACAAGAATTATGTAAAAGAATTGATGTAAGTCATTGTTCCAAGAGAAAGGGAGACAGGAGTGTAAAAAAGCGTTGTTTTTGGACGGCAATGAAGAAATGACTATGTTTTGCGATTTCTCCTGCTCAGAAAGACTTAGAAAGTTGATAATTGTGGGCAATGTTAGAAATGTCATGAGAAACAAGAATTATGTAAAAGAATTGATGTAAGTCATTGTTTCCAAGAGAAAGGAGACAGGAGTGTAAAAAAGCGTTGTTTTTGGACGGCAATGAAGAAATGACTATGTTTTGCGATTTCTCCTGCTCAGAAAGACTTAGAAAGTTCATAATTGTGGGAAATGTTAGAAATGTCATGAGAAACAAGAATTATGTAAAAGAATTGATGTAAGTCATTGTTTCAAAGAGAAGGGAGACCGGAGTGTAAAAAAGCGTTGTTTTTGGACGGCAATGAAGAAATGACTGTTTTGCGATTTCTCTTGCTCAGAAAGACTTAGAAAGTTGATAATTGTGGGCAATGTTAGAAATGTCATGAGAACAAGAATTAAGTAAAAGAATTGATGTAAGTCATTGTTTCCAAGAGAAAGGGAGACCGGAGTGTAAAAAAAGCGTTGTTTTTGGACGCAATGAAGAAATGACTATGTTTTGTGATTTCTCCTGCTCAGAAAGACTTAGAAAGTTGATAATTGTGGACAATGTTAGAAATGTCATGAGAAACAAGAATTATGTAAAAGAATTGATGTAAGTCATTGTTTCCAAGAGAAAGGGAGACCGGAGTGTAAAAAAGCGTTGTTTTTGGACGGCAATGAAGAAATGACTATGTTTTGCGATTTCTCTTGCTCAGAAAGACTTAGAAAGTTGATAATTGTGGGCAATGTTAGAAATGTCATGAGAAACAAGAATTATGTAAAAGAATTGATGTAAGTCATTGTTTCCAAGAGAAAGGGAGACCCGAGTGTAAAAAAGCGTTGTTTTTGGACGGCAATGAAAAAATGACTATGTTTTGCGATTTCTCCTGCTCAGAAAGACTTAGAAAGTTGATAATTGTGGACAATGTTAGAAATGTCATGAGAAACAAGAATTATGTAAAAGAATTGATGTAAGTCATTGTTTCCAAGAGAAAGGGAGACCGGAGTGTAAAAAAGCGTTGTTTTTGGACGGCAATGAAGAAATGACTATGTTTTGCGATTTCTCCTGCTCAGAAAGACTTAGAAAGTTGATAATTGTGGGCAATGTTAGAAATGTCATGAGAAACAAGAATTATGTAAAAGAATTGATGTAAGTCATTGTTTCCAAGAGAAAGGGAGACAGGAGTGTAAAAAAGCGTTGTTTTTGGACGGCAATGAAGAAATGACTATGTTTTGCGATTTCTCCTGCTCAGAAAGACTTAGAAAGTTGATAATTGTGGGCAATGTTAGAAATGTCATGAGAAACAAGAATTATGTAAAAGAATTGATGTAAGTCATTGTTTCCAAGAGAAAGGGAGACAGGAGTGTAAAAAAGCGTTGTTTTTGGACGGCAATGAAGAAATGACTATGTTTTGCGATTTCTCCTGCTCAGAAAGACTTAGAAAGTTCATAATTGTGGGAAATGTTAGAAATGTCATGAGAAACAAGAATTATGTAAAAGAATTGATGTAAGTCATTGTTTCAAAGAGAAAGGGAGACCGGAGTGTAAAAAAGCGTTGTTTTTGGACGGCAATGAAGAAATGACTGTTTTGCGATTTCTCTTGCTCAGAAAGACTTAGAAAGTTGATAATTGTGGGCAATGTTAGAAATGTCATGAGAAACAAGAATTATGTAAAAGAATTGATGTAAGTCATTGTTTCCAAGAGAAAGGGAGACCGGAGTGTAAAAAAGCGTTGTTTTTGGACGGCAATGAAGAAATGACTATGTTTTGCGATTTCTCCTGCTCAGAAAGACTTAGAAAGTTGATAATTGTGGGCAATGTTAGAAATGTCATGAGAAACAAGAATTATGTAAAAGAATTGATGTAAGTCATTGTTTCCAAGAGAAAGGGAGACAGGAGTGTAAAAAAGCGTTGTTTTTGGACGGCAATGAAGAAATGACTATGTTTTGCGATTTCTCCTGCTCAGAAAGACTTAGAAAGTTGATAATTGTGGGCAATGTTAGAAATGTCATGAGAAACAAGAATTATGTAAAAGAATTGATGTAAGTCATTGTTTCCAAGAGAAAGGGAGACAGGAGTGTAAAAAAGCGTTGTTTTTGGACGGCAATGAAGAAATGACTATGTTTTGCGATTTCTCCTGCTCAGAAAGACTTAGAAAGTTCATAATTGTGGGAAATGTTAGAAATGTCATGAGAAACAAGAATTATGTAAAAGAATTGATGTAAGTCATTGTTTCAAAGAGAAAGGGAGACCGGAGTGTAAAAAAGCGTTGTTTTTGGACGGCAATGAAGAAATGACTGTTTTGCGATTTCTCTTGCTCAGAAAGACTTAGAAAGTTGATAATTGTGGGCAATGTTAGAAATGTCATGAGAAACAAGAATTATGTAAAAGAATTGATGTAAGTCATTGTTTCCAAGAGAAAGGGAGACAGGAGTGTAAAAAAGCGTTGTTTTTGGACGGCAATGAAGAAATGACTATGTTTTGCGATTTCTCCTGCTCAGAAAGACTTAGAAAGTTGATAATTGTGGGAAATGTTAGAAATGTCATGAGAAACAAGAATTATGTAAAAGAATTGATGTAAGTCATTGTTTCCAAGAGAAAGGGAGACCGGAGTGTAAAAAAGCGTTGTTTTTGGACGGCAATGAAGAAATGACTATGTTTTGCGATTTCTCCTGCTCAGAAAGACTTAGAAAGTTGATAATTGTGGGCAATGTTAGAAATGTCATGAGAAACAAGAATTATGTAAAAGAATTGATGTAAGTCATTATTTCCAAGAGAAAGGGAGACCGGAGTGTAAAAAAGCGTTGTTTTTGGACGGCAATGAAGAAATGACTGTTTTGCGATTTCTCTTGCTCAGAAAGACTTAGAAAGTTGATAATTGTGGGCAATGTTAGAAATGTCATGAGAAAAAAGAATTATGTAAAAGAATTGATGTAAGTCATTGTTTCCAAGAGAAAGGGAGACCGGAGTGTAAAAAAGCGTTGTTTTTGGACGGCAATGAAGAAATGACTATGTTTTGCGATTTCTCCTGCTCAGAAAGACTTAGAAAGTTGATAATTGTGGGCAATGTTAGAAATGTCATGAGAAACAAGAATTATGTAAAAGAATTGATGTAAGTCATTGTTTCCAAGAGAAAGGGAGACAGGAGTGTAAAAAAGCGTTGTTTTTGGACGGCAATGAAGAAATGACTATGTTTTGCGATTTCTCCTGCTCAGAAAGACTTAGAAAGTTGATAATTGTGGGCAATGTTAGAAATGTCATGAGAAACAAGAATTATGTAAAAGAATTGATGTAAGTCATTGTTTCCAAGAGAAAGGGAGACCGGAGTGTAAAAAAGCGTTGTTTTTGGACGGCAATGAAGAAATGACTGTTTTGCGATTTCTCTTGCTCAGAAAGACTTAGAAAGTTGATAATTGTGGGCAATGTTAGAAATGTCATGAGAAACAAGAATTATGTAAAAGAATTGATGTAAGTCATTGTTTCCAAGAGAAAGGGAGACCGGAGTGTAAAAAAGCGTTGTTTTTGGACGGCAATGAAGAAATGACTATGTTTTGCGATTTCTCCTGCTCAGAAAGACTTAGAAAGTTGATAATTGTGGGCAATGTTAGAAATGTCATGAGAAACAAGAATTATGTAAAAGGATTGATGTAAGTCATTGTTTCCAAGAGAAAGGGAGACAGGAGTGTAAAAAAGCGTTTTTTTTGGACGGCAATGAAGAAATGACTATGTTTTGCGATTTCTCCTGGTCAGAAACTCTTAGAAAGTTGATAATTGTGGTCAATGTTAGAAATGTCATGAGAAACAAGAATTATGTAAAAGAATTGATGTAAGTCATTGTTTCCATGAGAAAGGGAGACCGGAGTGTAAAAAAGCGTTGTTTTTGGACGGCAATGAAGAAATGACTGTTTTTTGATTTCTCTTGCTCAGAAAGACTTAGATAGTTGATAATTGTGGGCAATGTTAGAAATGTCATGAGAAACAAGAATTATGTAAAAGAATTGATGTAAGTCATTGTTTCCAAGAGAAAGGGAGACCGGAGTGTAAAAAAGCGTTGTTTTTGGACGGCAATGAAGAAATGACTATGTTTTGCGATTTCTCCTGCTCAGAAAGACTTAGAAAGTTGATAATTGTGGGCAATGTTAGAAATGTCATGAGAAACAAGAATTATGTAAAAGAATTGATGTAAGTCATTGTTTCCAAGAGAAAGGGAGACCGGAGTGTAAAAAAGCGTTGTTTTTGGACGGCAATGAAGAAATGACTGTTTTGCGATTTCTCTTGCTCAGAAAGACTTAGAAAGTTGATAATTGTGGGCAATGTTAGAAATGTCATGAGAAACAAGAATTATGTAAAAGAATTGATGTAAGTCATTGTTTCCAAGAGAAAGGGAGACCGGAGTGTAAAAAAGTGTTGTTTTTGGACGGCAATGAAGAAATGACTATGTTTTGCGATTTCTCCTGCTCAGAAAGACTTAGAAAGTTGATAATTGTGGGCAATGTTAGAAATGTCATGAGAAACAAGAATTATGTAAAAGAATTGATGTAAGTCATTGTTTCCAAGAGAAAGGGAGACAGGAGTGTAAAAAAGCGTTGTTTTTGGACGGCAATGAAGAAATGACTATGTTTTGCGATTTCTCCTGCTCAGAAAGACTTAGAAAGTTGATAATTGTGGGCAATGTTAGAAATGTCATGAGAAACAAGAATTATGTAAAAGAATTGATGTAAGTCATTGTTTCCAAGAGAAAGGGAGACCGGAGTGTAAAAAAGCGTTGTTTTTGGACGGCAATGAAGAAATGACTGTTTTGCGATTTCTCTTGCTCAGAAAGACTTAGAAAGTTGATAATTGTGGGCAATGTTAGAAATGGCATGAGAAACAAGAATTATGTAAAAGAATTGATGTAAGTCATTGTTTCCAAGAGAAAGGGAGACCGGAGTGTAAAAAAGCGTTGTTTTTGGACGGCAATGAAGAAATGACTATGTTTTGCGATTTCTCCTGCTCAGAAAGACTTAGAAAGTTGATAATTGTGGGCAATGTTAGAAATGTCATGAGAAACAAGAATTATGTAAAAGAATTGATGTAAGTCATTGTTTCCAAGAGAAAGGGAGACAGGAGTGTAAAAAAGCGTTTTTTTTGGACGGCAATGAAGAAATGACTATGTTTTGCGATTTCTCCTGCTCAGAAAGACTTAGAAAGTTGATAATTGTGGGCAATGTTAGAAATGTCATGAGAAACAAGAATTATGTAAAAGAATTGATGTAAGTCATTGTTTCCATGAGAAAGGGAGACCGGAGTGTAAAAAAGCGTTGTTTTTGGACGGCAATGAAGAAATGACTGTTTTTTGATTTCTCTTGCTCAGAAAGACTTAGATAGTTGATAATTGTGGGCAATGTTAGAAATGTCATGAGAAACAAGAATTATGTAAAAGAATTGATGTAAGTCATTGTTTCCAAGAGAAAGGGAGACCGGAGTGTAAAAAAGCGTTGTTTTTGGACGGCAATGAAGAAATGACTATGTTTTGCGATTTCTCCTGCTCAGAAAGACTTAGAAAGTTGATAATTGTGGGCAATGTTAGAAATGTCATGAGAAACAAGAATTATGTAAAAGAATTGATGTAAGTCATTGTTTCCAAGAGAAAGGGAGACAGGAGTGTAAAAAAGCGTTGTTTTTGGACGGCAATGAAGAAATGACTATGTTTTGCGATTTCTCCTGCTCAGAAAGACTTAGAAAGTTGATAATTGTGGGCAATGTTAGAAATGTCATGAGAAACAAGAATTATGTAAAAGAATTGATGTAAGTCATTGTTTCCAAGAGAAAGGGAGACCGGAGTGTAAAAAAGCGTTGTTTTTGGACGGCAATGAAGAAATGACTGTTTTGCGATTTCTCTTGCTCAGAAAGACTTAGAAAGTTGATAATTGTGGGCAATGTTAGAAATGTCATGAGAAACAAGAATTATGTAAAAGAATTGATGTAAGTCATTGTTTCCAAGAGAAAGGGAGACCGGAGTGTAAAAAAGCGTTGTTTTTGGACGGCAATGAAGAAATGACTATGTTTTGCGATTTCTCCTGCTCAGAAAGACTTAGAAAGTTGATAATTGTGGGCAATGTTAGAAATGTCATGAGAAACAAGAATTATGTAAAAGAATTGATGTAAGTCATTGTTTCCAAGAGAAAGGGAGACCGGAGTGTAAAAAAGCGTTGTTTTTGGACGGCAATGAAGAAATGACTGTTTTGCGATTTCTCTTGCTCAGAAAGACTTAGAAAGTTGATAATTGTGGGCAATGTTAGAAATGTCATGAGAAAAAAGAATTATGTAAAAGAATTGATGTAAGTCATTGTTTCCAAGAGAAAGGGAGACCGGAGTGTAAAAAAGCGTTGTTTTTGGACGGCAATGAAGAAATGACTATGTTTTGCGATTTCTCCTGCTCAGAAAGACTTAGAAAGTTGATAATTGTGGGCAATGTTAGAAATGTCATGAGAAACAAGAATTATGTAAAAGAATTGATGTAAGTAATTGTTTCCATGAGAAAGGGAGACCGGAGTGTAAAAAAGCGTTGTTTTTGGACGGCAATGAAGAAATGACTGTTTTTTGATTTCTCTTGCTCAGAAAGACTTAGATAGTTGATAATTGTGGGCAATGTTAGAAATGTCATGAGAAACAAGAATTATGTAAAAGAATTGATGTAAGTCATTGTTTCCAAGAGAAAGGGAGACAGGAGTGTAAAAAAGCGTTTTTTTTGGACGGCAATGAAGAAATGACTATGTTTTGCGATTTCTCCTGCTCAGAAAGACTTAGAAAGTTGATAATTGTGGGCAATGTTAGAAATGTCATGAGAAACAAGAATTATGTAAAAGAATTGATGTAAGTCATTGTTTCCAAGAGAAAGGGAGACCGGAGTGTAAAAAAGCGTTGTTTTTGGACGGCAATGAAGAAATGACTATGTTTTGCGATTTCTCCTGCTCAGAAAGACTTAGAAAGTTGATAATTGTGGGCAATGTTAGAAATGTCATGAGAAACAAGAATTATGTAAAAGAATTGATGTAAGTCATTGTTTCCAAGAGAAAGGGAGACCGGAGTGTAAAAAAGCGTTGTTTTTGGACGGCAATGAAGAAATGACTGTTTTGCGATTTCTCTTGCTCAGAAAGACTTAGAAAGTTGATAATTGTGGGCAATGTTAGAAATGTCATGAGAAAAAAGAATTATGTAAAAGAATTGATGTAAGTCATTGTTTCCAAGAGAAAGGGAGACCGGAGTGTAAAAAAGCGTTGTTTTTGGACGGCAATGAAGAAATGACTATGTTTTGCGATTTCTCCTGCTCAGAAAGACTTAGAAAGTTGATAATTGTGGGCAATGTTAGAAATGTCATGAGAAACAAGAATTATGTAAAAGAATTGATGTAAGTAATTGTTTCCATGAGAAAGGGAGACCGGAGTGTAAAAAAGCGTTGTTTTTGGACGGCAATGAAGAAATGACTGTTTTTTGATTTCTCTTGCTCAGAAAGACTTAGATAGTTGATAATTGTGGGCAATGTTAGAAATGTCATGAGAAACAAGAATTATGTAAAAGAATTGATGTAAGTCATTGTTTCCAAGAGAAAGGGAGACCGGAGTGTAAAAAAGCGTTGTTTTTGGACGGCAATGAAGAAATGACTATGTTTTGCGATTTCTCCTGCTCAGAAAGACTTAGAAAGTTGATAATTGTGGGCAATGTTAGAAATGTCATGAGAAACAAGAATTATGTAAAAGAATTGATGTAAGTCATTGTTTCCAAGAGAAAGGGAGACAGGAGTGTAAAAAAGCGTTGTTTTTGGACGGCAATGAAGAAATGACTATGTTTTGCGATTTCTCCTGCTCAGAAAGACTTAGAAAGTTGATAATTGTGGGCAATGTTAGAAATGTCATGAGAAACAAGAATTATGTAAAAGAATTGATGTAAGTCATTGTTTCCAAGAGAAAGGGAGACCGGAGTGTAAAAAAGCGTTGTTTTTGGACGGCAATGAAGAAATGACTGTTTTGCGATTTCTCTTGCTCAGAAAGACTTAGAAAGTTGATAATTGTGGGCAATGTTAGAAATGTCATGAGAAACAAGAATTATGTAAAAGAATTGATGTAAGTCATTGTTTCCAAGAGAAAGGGAGACCGGAGTGTAAAAAAGCGTTGTTTTTGGACGGCAATGAAGAAATGACTATGTTTTGCGATTTCTCCTGCTCAGAAAGACTTAGAAAGTTGATAATTGTGGGCAATGTTAGAAATGTCATGAGAAACAAGAATTATGTAAAAGAATTGATGTAAGTCATTGTTTCCAAGAGAAAGGGAGACAGGAGTGTAAAAAAGCGTTGTTTTTGGACGGCAATGAAGAAATGACTATGTTTTGCGATTTCTCCTGCTCAGAAAGACTTAGAAAGTTGATAATTGTGGGAAATGTTAGAAATGTCATGAGAAACAAGAATTATGTAAAAGAATTGATGTAAGTCATTGTTTCCAAGAGAAAGGGAGACCGGAGTGTAAAAAAGCGTTGTTTTTGGACGGCAATGAAGAAATGACTGTTTTGCGATTTCTCTTGCTCAGAAAGACTTAGAAAGTTGATAATTGTGGGCAATGTTAGAAATGTCATGAGAAACAAGAATTATGTAAAAGAATTGATGTAAGTCATTGTTTCCAAGAGAAAGGGAGACCGGAGTGTAAAAAAGCGTTGTTTTTGGACGGCAATGAAGAAATGACTATGTTTTGCAATTTCTCCTGCTCAGAAAGACTTAGAAAGTTGATAATTGTGGGCAATGTTAGAAATGTCATGAGAAACAAGAATTATGTAAAAGAATTGATGTAAGTCATTGTTTCCAAGAGAAAGGGAGACCGGAGTGTAAAAAAAGCGTTGTTTTTGGACGGCAATGAAGAAATGACTGTTTTGCGATTTCTCTTGCTCAGAAAGACTTAGAAAGTTGATAATTGTGGGCAATGTTAGAAATGTCATGAGAAACAAGAATTATGTAAAAGAATTGATGTAAGTCATTGTTTCCAAGAGAAAGGGAGACAGGAGTGTAAAAAAGCGTTGTTTTTGGACGGCAATGAAGAAATGACTATGTTTTGCGATTTCTCCTGCTCAGAAAGACTTAGAAAGTTGATAATTGTGGGCAATGTTAGAAATGTCATGAGAAACAAGAATTATGTAAAAGAATTGATGTAAGTCATTGTTTCCAAGAGAAAGGAAGACCGGAGTGTAAAAAAGCGTTGTTTTTGGACGGCAATGAAGAAATGACTGTTTTGCGATTTCTCTTGCTCAGAAAGACTTAGAAAGTTGATAATTGTGGGCAATGTTAGAAATGTCATGAGAAACAAGAATTATGTAAAAGAATTGATGTAAGTCATTGTTTCCAAGAGAAAGGGAGACCGGAGTGTAAAAAAGCGTTGTTTTTGGACGGCAATGAAGAAATGACTGTTTTGCGATTTCTCTTGCTCAGAAAGACTTAGAAAGTTGATAATTGTGGGCAATGTTAGAAATGTCATGAGAAACAAGAATTATGTAAAAAAATTGATGTAAGTCATTGTTTCCAAGAGAAAGGGAGACCGGAGTGTAAAAAAGCGTTGTTTTTGGACGGCAATGAAGAAATGACTATGTTTTGCGATTTCTCCTGCTCAGAAAGACTTAGAAAGTTGATAATTGTGGGCAATGTTAGAAATGTCATGAGAAACAAGAATTATGTAAAAGAATTGATGTAAGTCATTGTTTCCATGAGAAAGGGAGACCGGAGTGTAAAAAAGCGTTGTTTTTGGACGGCAATGAAGAAATGACTGTTTTTTGATTTCTCTTGCTCAGAAAGACTTAGATAGTTGATAATTGTGGGCAATGTTAGAAATGTCATGAGAAACAAGAATTATGTAAAAGAATTGATGTAAGTCATTGTTTCCAAGAGAAAGGGAGACCGGAGTGTAAAAAAGCGTTGTTTTTGGACGGCAATGAAGAAATGACTATGTTTTGCGATTTCTCCTGCTCAGAAAGACTTAGAAAGTTGATAATTGTGGGCAATGTTAGAAATGTCATGAGAAACAAGAATTATGTAAAAGAATTGATGTAAGTCATTGTTTCCAAGAGAAAGGGAGACAGGAGTGTAAAAAAGCGTTGTTTTTGGACGGCAATGAAGAAATGACTATGTTTTGCGATTTCTCCTGCTCAGAAAGACTTAGAAAGTTGATAATTGTGGGCAATGTTAGAAATGTCATGAGAAACAAGAATTATGTAAAAGAATTGATGTAAGTCATTGTTTCCAAGAGAAAGGGAGACCGGAGTGTAAAAAAGCGTTGTTTTTGGACGGCAATGAAGAAATGACTGTTTTGCGATTTCTCTTGCTCAGAAAGACTTAGAAAGTTGATAATTGTGGGCAATGTTAGAAATGTCATGAGAAACAAGAATTATGTAAAAGAATTGATGTAAGTCATTGTTTCCAAGAGAAAGGGAGACCGGAGTGTAAAAAAGCGTTGTTTTTGGACGGCAATGAAGAAATGACTATGTTTTGCGATTTCTCCTGCTCAGAAAGACTTAGAAAGTTGATAATTGTGGGCAATGTTAGAAATGTCATGAGAAACAAGAATTATGTAAAAGAATTGATGTAAGTCATTGTTTCCAAGAGAAAGGGAGACCGGAGTGTAAAAAAGCGTTGTTTTTGGACGGCAATGAAGAAATGACTGTTTTGCGATTTCTCTTGCTCATAAAGACTTAGAAAGTTGATAATTGTGGGCAATGTTAGAAATGTCATGAGAAAAAAGAATTATGTAAAAGAATTGATGTAAGTCATTGTTTCCAAGAGAAAGGGAGACCGGAGTGTAAAAAAGCGTTGTTTTTGGACGGCAATGAAGAAATGACTATGTTTTGCGATTTCTCCTGCTCAGAAAGACTTAGAAAGTTGATAATTGTGGGCAATGTTAGAAATGTCATGAGAAACAAGAATTATGTAAAAGAATTGATGTAAGTAATTGTTTCCATGAGAAAGGGAGACCGGAGTGTAAAAAAGCGTTATTTTTGGACGGCAATGAAGAAATGACTGTTTTTTGATTTCTCTTGCTCAGAAAGACTTAGATAGTTGATAATTGTGGGCAATGTTAGAAATGTCATGAGAAACAAGAATTATGTAAAAGAATTGATGTAAGTCATTGTTTCCAAGAGAAAGGGAGACCGGAGTGTAAAAAAGCGTTGTTTTTGGACGGCAATGAAGAAATGACTATGTTTTGCGATTTCTCCTGCTCAGAAAGACTTAGAAAGTTGATAATTGTGGGCAATGTTAGAAATGTCATGAGAAACAAGAATTATGTAAAAGAATTGATGTAAGTCATTGTTTCCAAGAGAAAGGGAGACAGGAGTGTAAAAAAGCGTTGTTTTTGGACGGCAATGAAGAAATGACTATGTTTTGCGATTTCTCCTGCTCAGAAAGACTTAGAAAGTTGATAATTGTGGGCAATGTTAGAAATGTCATGAGAAACAAGAATTATGTAAAAGAATTGATGTAAGTCATTGTTTCCAAGAGAAAGGGAGACCGGAGTGTAAAAAAGCGTTGTTTTTGGACGGCAATGAAGAAATGACTGTTTTGCGATTTCTCTTGCTCAGAAAGACTTAGAAAGTTGATAATTGTGGGCAATGTTAGAAATGTCATGAGAAACAAGAATTATGTAAAAGAATTGATGTAAGTCATTGTTTCCAAGAGAAAGGGAGACCGGAGTGTAAAAAAGCGTTGTTTTTGGACGGCAATGAAGAAATGACTATGTTTTGCGATTTCTCCTGCTCAGAAAGACTTAGAAAGTTGATAATTGTGGGCAATGTTAGAAATGTCATGAGAAACAAGAATTATGTAAAAGAATTGATGTAAGTCATTGTTTCCAAGAGAAAGGGAGACAGGAGTGTAAAAAAGCGTTGTTTTTGGACGGCAATGAAGAAATGACTATGTTTTGCGATTTCTCCTGCTCAGAAAGACTTAGAAAGTTGATAATTGTGGGAAATGTTAGAAATGTCATGAGAAACAAGAATTATGTAAAAGAATTGATGTAAGTCATTGTTTCCAAGAGAAAGGGAGACCGGAGTGTAAAAAAGCGTTGTTTTTGGACGGCAATGAAGAAATGACTGTTTTGCGATTTCTCTTGCTCAGAAAGACTTAGAAAGTTGATAATTGTGGGCAATGTTAGAAATGTCATGAGAAACAAGAATTATGTAAAAGAATTGATGTAAGTCATTGTTTCCAAGAGAAAGGGAGACCGGAGTGTAAAAAAGCGTTGTTTTTGGACGGCAATGAAGAAATGACTATGTTTTGCGATTTCTCCTGCTCAGAAAGACTTAGAAAGTTGATAATTGTGGGCAATGTTAGAAATGTCATGAGAAACAAGAATTATGTAAAAGAATTGATGTAAGTCATTGTTTCCAAGAGAAAGGGAGACAGGAGTGTAAAAAAGCGTTGTTTTTGGACGGCAATGAAGAAATGACTATGTTTTGCGATTTCTCCTGCTCAGAAAGACTTAGAAAGTTGATAATTGTGGGCAATGTTAGAAATGTCATGAGAAACAAGAATTATGTAAAAGAATTGATGTAAGTCATTGTTTCCAAGAGAAAGGGAGACCGGAGTGTAAAAAAGCGTTGTTTTTTGACGGCAATGAAGAAATGACTGTTTTGCGATTTCTCTTGCTCAGAAAGACTTAGAAAGTTGATAATTGTGGGCAATGTTAGAAATGTCACGAGAAACAAGAATTATGTAAAAGAATTGATGTAAGTCATTGTTTCCAAGAGAAAGGGAGACCGGAGTGTAAAAAAGCGTTGTTTTTGGACGGCAATGAAGAAATGACTATGTTTTGCGATTTCTCCTGCTCAGAAAGACTTAGAAAGTTGATAATTGTGGGCAATGTTAGAAATGTCATGAGAAACAAGAATTTTGTAAAAGAATTGATGTAAGTCATTGTTTCCAAGAGAAAGGGAGACAGGAGTGTAAAAAAGCGTTGTTTTTGGACGGCAATGAAGAAATGACTATGTTTTGCGATTTCTCCTGCTCAGAAAGACTTAGAAAGTTGATAATTGTGGGAAATGTTAGAAATGTCATGAGAAACAAGAATTATGTAAAATAATTGATGTAAGTCATTGTTTCCAAGAGAAAGGGAGACCGGAGTGTAAAAAAGCGTTGTTTTTGGACGGCAATGAAGAAATGACTGTTTTGCGATTTCTCTTGCTCAGAAAGACTTAGAAAGTTGATAATTGTGGGCAATGTTAGAAATGTCATGAGAAACAAGAATTATGTAAAAGAATTGATGTAAGTCATTGTTTCCAAGAGAAAGGGAGACCGGAGTGTAAAAAAGCGTTGTTTTTGGACGGCAATGAAGAAATGACTATGTTTTGCAATTTCTCCTGCTCAGAAAGACTTAGAAAGTTGATAATTGTGGGCAATGTTAGAAATGTCATGAGAAACAAGAATTATGTAAAAGAATTGATGTAAGTCATTGTTTCCAAGAGAAAGGGAGACCGGAGTGTAAAAAAGCGTTGTTTTTGGACGGCAATGAAGAAATGACTGTTTTGCGATTTCTCTTGCTCAGAAAGACTTAGAAAGTTGATAATTGTGGGCAATGTTAGAAATGTCATGAGAAACAAGAATTATGTAAAAGAATTGATGTAAGTCATTGTTTCCAAGAGAAAGGGAGACAGGAGTGTAAAAAAGCGTTGTTTTTGGACGGCAATGAAGAAATGACTATGTTTTGCGATTTCTCCTGCTCAGAAAGACTTAGAAAGTTGATAATTGTGGGCAATGTTAGAAATGTCATGAGAAACAAGAATTATGTAAAAGAATTGATGTAAGTCATTGTTTCCAAGAGAAAGGGAGACCGGAGTGTAAAAAAGCGTTGTTTTTGGACGGCAATGAAGAAATGACTGTTTTGCGATTTCTCTTGCTCAGAAAGACTTAGAAAGTTGATAATTGTGGGCAATGTTAGAAATGTCATGAGAAACAAGAATTATGTAAAAGAATTGATGTAAGTCATTGTTTCCAAGAGAAAGGGAGACCGGAGTGTAAAAAAGCGTTGTTTTTGGACGGCAATGAAGAAATGACTGTTTTGCGATTTCTCTTGCTCAGAAAGACTTAGAAAGTTGATAATTGTGGGCAATGTTAGAAATGTCATGAGAAACAAGAATTATGTAAAAAAATTGATGTAAGTCATTGTTTCCAAGAGAAAGGGAGACCGGAGTGTAAAAAAGCGTTGTTTTTGGACGGCAATGAAGAAATGACTATGTTTTGCGATTTCTCCTGCTCAGAAAGACTTAGAAAGTTGATAATTGTGGGCAATGTTAGAAATGTCATGAGAAACAAGAATTATGTAAAAGAATTGATGTAAGTCATTGTTTCCAAGAGAAAGGGAGACAGGAGTGTAAAAAAGCGTTGTTTTTGGACGGCAATGAAGAAATGACTATGTTTTGCAATTTCTCCTGCTCAGAAAGACTTAGAAAGTTGATAATTGTGGGCAATGTTAGAAATGTCATGAGAAACAAGAATTATGTAAAAGAATTGATGTAAGTCATTGTTTCCAAGAGAAAGGGAGACCGGAGTGTAAAAAAGCGTTGTTTTTGGACGGCAATGAAGAAATGACTATGTTTTGCAATTTCTCCTGCTCAGAAAGACTTAGAAAGTTGATAATTGTGGGCAATGTTAGAAATGTCATGAGAAACAAGAATTATGTAAAAGAATTGATGTAAGTCATTGTTTCCAAGAGAAAGGGAGACCGGAGTGTAAAAAAGCGTTGTTTTTGGACGGCAATGAAGAAATGACTGTTTTGCGATTTCTCTTGCTCAGAAAGACTTAGAAAGTTGATAATTGTGGGCAATGTTAGAAATGTCATGAGAAACAAGAATTATGTAAAAGAATTGATGTAAGTCATTGTTTCCAAGAGAAAGGGAGACAGGAGTGTAAAAAAGCGTTGTTTTTGGACGGCAATGAAGAAATGACTATGTTTTGCGATTTCTCCTGCTCAGAAAGACTTAGAAAGTTGATAATTGTGGGCAATGTTAGAAATGTCATGAGAAACAAGAATTATGTAAAAGAATTGATGTAAGTCATTGTTTCCAAGAGAAAGGGAGACCGGAGTGTAAAAAAGCGTTGTTTTTGGACGGCAATGAAGAAATGACTGTTTTGCGATTTCTCTTGCTCAGAAAGACTTAGAAAGTTGATAATTGTGGGCAATGTGTTAGAAATGTCATGAGAAACAAGAATTATGTAAAAGAATTGATGTAAGTCATTGTTTCCAAGAGAAAGGGAGACCGGAGTGTAAAAAAGCGTTGTTTTTGGACGGCAATGAAGAAATGACTGTTTTGCGATTTCTCTTGCTCAGAAAGACTTAGAAAGTTGATAATTGTGGGCAATGTGTTAGAAATGTCATGAGAAACAAGAATTATGTAAAAGAATTGATGTAAGTCATTGTTTCCAAGAGAAAGGGAGACCGGAGTGTAAAAAAGCGTTGTTTTTGGACGGCAATGAAGAAATGACTGTTTTGCGATTTCTCTTGCTCAGAAAGACTTAGAAAGTTGATAATTGTGGGCAATGTTAGAAATGTCATGAGAAACAAGAATTATGTAAAAAAATTGATGTAAGTCATTGTTTCCAAGAGAAAGGGAGACCGGAGTGTAAAAAAGCGTTGTTTTTGGACGGCAATGAAGAAATGACTATGTTTTGCGATTTCTCCTGCTCAGAAAGACTTAGAAAGTTGATAATTGTGGGCAATGTTAGAAATGTCATGAGAAAAAAGAATTATGTAAAAGAATTGATGTAAGTCATTGTTTCCAAGAGAAAGGGAGACAGGAGTGTAAAAAAGCGTTGTTTTTGGACGGCAATGAAGAAATGACTATGTTTTGCAATTTCTCCTGCTCAGAAAGACTTAGAAAGTTGATAATTGTGGGCAATGTTAGAAATGTCATGAGAAACAAGAATTATGTAAAAGAATTGATGTAAGTCATTGTTTCCAAGAGAAAGGGAGACCGGAGTGTAAAAAAGCGTTGTTTTTGGACGGCAATGAAGAAATGACTGTTTTGCGATTTCTCTTGCTCAGAAAGACTTAGAAAGTTGATAATTGTGGGCAATGTTAGAAATGTCATGAGAAACAAGAATTATGTAAAAGAATTGATGTAAGTCATTGTTTCCAAGAGAAAGGGAGACAGGAGTGTAAAAAAGCGTTGTTTTTGGACGGCAATGAAGAAATGACTATGTTTTGCGATTTCTCCTGCTCAGAAAGACTTAGAAAGTTGATAATTGTGGGCAATGTTAGAAATGTCATGAGAAACAAGAATTATGTAAAAGAATTGATGTAAGTCATTGTTTCCAAGAGAAAGGGAGACCGGAGTGTAAAAAAGCGTTGTTTTTGGACGGCAATGAAGAAATGACTGTTTTGCGATTTCTCTTGCTCAGAAAGACTTAGAAAGTTGATAATTGTGGGCAATGTTAGAAATGTCATGAGAAACAAGAATTATGTAAAAGAATTGATGTAAGTCATTGTTTCCAAGAGAAAGGGAGACAGGAGTGTAAAAAAGCGTTGTTTTTGGACGGCAATGAAGAAATGACTATGTTTTGCGATTTCTCCTGCTCAGAAAGACTTAGAAAGTTGATAATTGTGGGCAATGTTAGAAATGTCATGAGAAACAAGAATTATGTAAAAGAATTGATGTAAGTCATTGTTTCCAAGAGAAAGGGAGACCGGAGTGTAAAAAAGCGTTGTTTTTGGACGGCAATGAAGAAATGACTGTTTTGCGATTTCTCTTGCTCAGAAAGACTTAGAAAGTTGATAATTGTGGGCAATGTTAGAAATGTCATGAGAAACAAGAATTATGTAAAAAAATTTATGTAAGTCATTGTTTCCAAGAGAAAGGGAGACCGGAGTGTAAAAAAGCGTTGTTTTTGGACGGCAATGAAGAAATGACTATGTTTTGCGATTTCTCCTGCTCAGAAAGACTTAGAAAGTTGATAATTGTGGGCAATGTTAGAAATGTCATGAGAAACAAGAATTATGTAAAAGAATTGATGTAAGTCATTGTTTCCAAGAGAAAGGGAGACAGGAGTGTAAAAAAGCGTTGTTTTTGGACGGCAATGAAGAAATGACTATGTTTTGCGATTTCTCCTGCTCAGAAAGACTTAGAAAGTTGATAATTGTGGGAAATGTTAGAAATGTCATGAGAAACAAGAATTATGTAAAAGAATTGATGTAAGTCATTGTTTCCAAGAGAAAGGGAGACCGGAGTGTAAAAAAGCGTTGTTTTTGGACGGCAATGAAGAAATGACTGTTTTGCGATTTCTCTTGCTCAGAAAGACTTAGAAAGTTGATAATTGTGGGCAATGTTAGAAATGTCATGAGAAACAAGAATTATGTAAAAGAATTGATGTAAGTCATTGTTTCCAAGAGAAAGGGAGACCGGAGTGTAAAAAAGCGTTGTTTTTGGACGGCAATGAAGAAATGACTATGTTTTGCGATTTCTCCTGCTCAGAAAGACTTAGAAAGTTGATAATTGTGGGCAATGTTAGAAATGTCATGAGAAACAAGAATTATGTAAAAGAATTGATGTAAGTCATTGTTTCCAAGAGAAAGGGAGACAGGAGTGTAAAAAAGCGTTGTTTTTGGACGGCAATGAAGAAATGACTATGTTTTGCGATTTCTCCTGCTCAGAAAGACTTAGAAAGTTGATAATTGTGGGCAATGTTAGAAATGTCATGAGAAACAAGAATTATGTAAAAGAATTGATGTAAGTCATTGTTTCCAAGAGAAAGGGAGACCGGAGTGTAAAAAAGCGTTGTTTTTGGACGCCAATGAAGAAATGACTGTTTTGCGATTTCTCTTGCTCAGAAAGACTTAGAAAGTTGATAATTGTGGGCAATGTTAGAAATGTCATGAGAAACAAGAATTATGTAAAGAATTGATGTAAGTCATTGTTTCCAAGAGAAAGGGAGACAGGAGTGTAAAAAAGCGTTGTTTTTGGACGGCAATGAAGAAATGACTATGTTTTGCGATTTCTCCTGCTCAGAAAGACTTAGAAAGTTGATAATTGTGGGCAATGTTAGAAATGTCATGAGAAACAAGAATTATGTAAAAGAATTGATGTAAGTCATTGTTTCCAAGAGAAAGGAGACCGGAGTGTAAAAAAGCGTTGATATTGGACGGCAATGAAGAAATGACTATGTTTTGCGATTTCTCCTGCTCAGAAAGACTTAGAAAGTTGATAATTGTGGGCAATGTTAGAAATGTCATGAGAAACAAGGAATTATGTAAAAGAATTGATGTAAGTCATTGTTTCCAAGAGAAAGGGAGACAGGAGTGTAAAAAAGCCGTTGTTTTTGGACGGCAATGAAGAAATGACTATGTTTTGCGATTTCTTCTCCTGCTCAGAAAGACTTAGAAAGTTGATAATTGTGGGCAATGTTAGAAATGTCATGAGAAACAAGAATTATGTAAAAGAATTGATGTAAGTCATTGTTTCCAAGAGAAAGGGAGACAGGAGTGTAAAAAAGCGTTGTTTTTGGACGGCAATGAAGAAATGACTATGTTTTGCGATTTCTCCTGCTCAGAAAGACTTAGAAAGTTGATAATTGTGGGAAATGTTAGAAATGTCATGAGAAACAAGAATTATGTAAAATAATTGATGTAAGTCATTGTTTCCAAGAGAAAGGGAGACCGGAGTGTAAAAAAGCGTTGTTTTTGGACGGCAATGAAGAAATGACTGTTTTGCGATTTCTCTTGCTCAGAAAGACTTAGAAAGTTGATAATTGTGGGCAATGTTAGAAATGTCATGAGAAACAAGAATTATATGTAAAAAGAATTGATGTAAGTCATTGTTTCCAAGAGAAAGGGAGACCGGAGTGTAAAAAAGCGTTGTTTTGGACGGCAATGAAGAAATGACTATGTTTTGCGATTTCTCTTGCTCAGAAAGACTTAGAAAGTTGATAATTGTGGGCAATGTTAGAAATGTCATGAGAAACAAGAATTATGTAAAAGAATTGATGTAAGTCATTGTTTCCAAGAGAAAGGGAGACCGGAGTGTAAAAAAGCGTTGTTTTTGGACGGCAATGAAGAAATGACTATGTTTTGCGATTTCTCCTGCTCAGAAAGACTTAGAAAGTTGATAATTGTGGGCAATGTTTGAAATGTCATGAGAAACAAGAATTATGTAAAAGAATTGATGTAAGTCATTGTTTCCAAGAGAAAGGGAGACAGGAGTGTAAAAAAAGCGTTTTTTTTGGACGGCAATGAAGAAATGACTATGTTTTGCGATTTCTCCTGCTCAGAAAGACTTAGAAAGTTGATAATTGTGGGCAATGTTAGAAATGTCATGAGAAACAAGAATTATGTAAAAGAATTGATGTAAGTCATTGTTTCCAAGAGAAAGGGAGACCGGAGTGTAAAAAAGCGTTGTTTTTGGACGCCAATGAAGAAATGACTGTTTTGCGATTTCTCTTGCTCAGAAAGACTTAGAAAGTTGATAATTGTGGGCAATGTTAGAAATGTCATGAGAAACAAGAATTATGTAAAAGAATTGATGTAAGTCATTGTTTCCAAGAGAAAGGGAGACAGGAGTGTAAAAAAGCGTTGTTTTTGGACGGCAATGAAGAAATGACTATGTTTTGCGATTTCTCCTGCTCAGAAAGACTTAGAAAGTTGATAATTGTGGGCAATGTTAGAAATGTCATGAGAAACAAGAATTATGTAAAAGAATTGATGTAAGTCATTGTTTCCAAGAGAAAGGGAGACCGGAGTGTAAAAAAGCGTTGATATTGGACGGCAATGAAGAAATGACTTTGTTTTGCGATTTCTCCTGCTCAGAAAGACTTAGAAAGTTGATAATTGTGGGCAATGTTAGAAATGTCATGAGAAACAAGAATTATGTAAAAGAATTGATGTAAGTCATTGTTTCCAAGAGAAAGGGAGACAGGAGTGTAAAAAAGCGTTGTTTTTGGACGGCAATGAAGAAATGACTATGTTTTGCGATTTCTCCTGCTCAGAAAGACTTAGAAAGTTGATAATTGTGGGCAATGTTAGAAATGTCATGAGAAACAAGAATTATGTAAAAGAATTGATGTAAGTCATTGTTTCCAAGAGAAAGGGAGACAGGAGTGTAAAAAAGCGTTGTTTTTGGACGGCAATGAAGAAATGACTATGTTTTGCGATTTCTCCTGCTCAGAAAGACTTAGAAAGTTGATAATTGTGGGAAATGTTAGAAATGTCATGAGAAACAAGAATTATGTAAAATAATTGATGTAAGTCATTGTTTCCAAGAGAAAGGGAGACCGGAGTGTAAAAAAGCGTTGTTTTTGGACGGCAATGAAGAAATGACTGTTTTGCGATTTCTCTTGCTCAGAAAGACTTAGAAAGTTGATAATTGTGGGCAATGTTAGAAATGTCATGAGAAACAAGAATTATATGTAAAAGAATTGATGTAAGTCATTGTTTCCAAGAGAAAGGGAGACCGGAGTGTAAAAAAGCGTTGTTTTTGGACGGCAATGAAGAAATGACTATGTTTTGCGATTTCTCTTGCTCAGAAAGACTTAGAAAGTTGATAATTGTGGGCAATGTTAGAAATGTCATGAGAAACAAGAATTATGTAAAAGAATTGATGTAAGTCATTGTTTCCAAGAGAAAGGGAGACCGGAGTGTAAAAAAGCGTTGTTTTTGGACGGCAATGAAGAAATGACTATGTTTTGCGATTTCTCCTGCTCAGAAAGACTTAGAAAGTTGATAATTGTGGGCAATGTTAGAAATGTCATGAGAAACAAGAATTATGTAAAAGAATTGATGTAAGTCATTGTTTCCAAGAGAAAGGGAGACCGGAGTGTAAAAAAGCGTTGTTTTTGGACGGCAATGAAGAAATGACTGTTTTTTGATTTCTCTTGCTCAGAAAGACTTAGAAGTTGATAATTGTGGGCAATGTTAGAAATGTCATGAGAAACAAGAATTATGTAAAAGAATTGATGTAAGTCATTGTTTCCAAGAGAAAGGGAGACCGGAGTGTAAAAAAAACGTTGTTTTTGGACGGCAATGAAGAAATGACTATGTTTTGCGATTTCTCCTGCTCAGAAAGACTTAGAAAGTTGATAATTGTGGGCAATGTTAGAAATGTCATGAGAAACAAGAATTATGTAAAAGAATTGATGTAAGTCATTGTTTCAGAGAAAGGGAGACCGGAGTGTAAAAAAGCGTTGTTTTTGGACGGCAATGAAGAAATGACTGTTTTGCGATTTCTCTTGCTCAGAAAGACTTAGAAAGTTGATAATTGTGGGCAATGTTAGAAATGTCATGAGAAACAAGAATTATGTAAAAGAATTGATGTAAGTCATTGTTTCCAAGAGAAAGGGAGACAGGAGTGTAAAAAAGCGTTGTTTTTGGACGGCAATGAAGAAATGACTATGTTTTGCGATTTCTCCTGCTCAGAAAGACTTAGAAAGTTGATAATTGTGGGCAATGTTAGAAATGTCATGAGAAACAAGAATTATGTAAAAGAATTGATGTAAGTCATTGTTTCCAAGAGAAAGGGAGACAGGAGTGTAAAAAAACGTTGTTTTTGGACGGCAATGAAGAAATGACTGTTTTGCGATTTCTCTTGCTCAGAAAGACTTAGAAAGTTGATAATTGTGGGCAATGTTAGAAATGTCATGAGAAACAAGAATTATGTAAAAGAATTGATGTAAGTCATTGTTTCCAAGAGAAAGGGAGACCGGAGTGTAAAAAAGCGTTGTTTTTGGACGGCAATGAAGAAATGACTGTTTTGCGATTTCTCTTGCTCAGAAAGACTTAGAAAGTTGATAATTGTGGGCAATGTTAGAAATGTCATGAGAAACAAGAATTATATGTAAAAGAATTGATGTAAGTCATTGTTTCCAAGAGAAAGGGAGACCGGAGTGTAAAAAAGCGTTGTTTTTGGACGGCAATGAAGAAATGACTATGTTTTGCGATTTCTCTTGCTCAGAAAGACTTAGAAAGTTGATAATTGTGGGCAATGTTTGAAATGTCATGAGAAACAAGAATTATGTAAAGAGAATTGATGTAAGTCATTGTTTCCAAGAGAAAGGGAGACAGGAGTGTAAAAAAAGCGTTTTTTTTGGACGGCAATGAAGAAATGACTATGTTTTGCGATTTCTCCTGCTCAGAAAGACTTAGAAAGTTGATAATTGTGGGCAATGTTAGAAATGTCATGAGAAACAAGAATTATGTAAAAGAATTGATGTAAGTCATTGTTTCCAAGAGAAAGGGAGACCGGAGTGTAAAAAAGCGTTGTTTTTGGACGGCAATGAAGAAATGACTGTTTTTTGATTTCTCTTGCTCAGAAAGACTTAGAAAGTTGATAATTGTGGGCAATGTTAGAAATGTCATGATAGAAACAAGAATTATGTGAAAAGAATTGATGTAAGTCATTGTTTCCAAGAGAAAGGGAGGACCGGAGTGTAAAAAAACGTTGTTTTTGGACGGCAATGAAGAAATGACTATGTTTTGCGATTTCTCCTGCTCAGAAAGACTTAGAAAGTTGATAATTGTGGGCAATGTTAGAAATGTCATGAGAAACAAGAATTATGTAAAAGAATTGATGTAAGTCATTGTTTCCAAGAGAAAGGGAGACCGGAGTGTAAAAAAGCGTTGTTTTTGGACGGCAATGAAGAAATGACTGTTTTGCGATTTCTCTTGCTCAGAAAGACTTAGAAAGTTGATAATTGTGGGCAGTGTTAGAAATGTCATGAGAAACAAGAATTATGTAAAAGAATTGATGTAAGTCATTGTTTCCAAGAGAAAGGGAGACAGGAGTGTAAAAAAAGCGTTGTTTTTGGACGGCAATGAAGAAATGACTATGTTTTGCGATTTCTCCTGCTCAGAAAGACTTAGAAAGTTGATAATTGTGGGCAATGTTAGAAATGTCATGAGAAACAAGAATTATGTAAAAGAATTGATGTAAGTCATTGTTTCCAAGAGAAAGGGAGACAGGAGTGTAAAAAAACGTTGTTTTTGGACGGCAATGAAGAAATGACTGTTTTGCGATTTCTCTTGCTCAGAAAGACTTAGAAAGTTGATAATTGTGGGCAATGTTAGAAATGTCATGAGAAACAAGAATTATGTAAAAGAATTGATGTAAGTCATTGTTTCCAAGAGAAAGGGAGACCGGAGTGTAAAAAAGCGTTGTTTTTGGACGGCAATGAAGAAATGACTATGTTTTGCGATTTCTCCTGCTCAGAAAGACTTAGAAAGTTGATAATTGTGGGCAATGTTAGAAATGTCATGAGAAACAAGAATTATGTAAAAGAATTGATGTAAGTCATTGTTTCCAAGAGAAAGGGAGACCGGAGTGTAAAAAAGCGTTGTTTTTGGACGGCAATGAAGAAATGACTATGTTTTGCGATTTCTCCTGCTCAGAAAGACTTAGAAAGTTGATAATTGTGGGCAATGTTTGAAATGTCATGAGAAACAAGAATTATGTAAAAGAATTGATGTAAGTCATTGTTTCCAAGAGAAAGGGAGACAGGAGTGTAAAAAAAGCGTTTTTTTTTGGACGGCAATGAAGAAATGACTATGTTTTGCGATTTCTCCTGCTCAGAAAGACTTAGAAAGTTGATAATTGTGGGCAATGTTAGAAATGTCATGAGAAACAAGAATTATGTAAAAGAATTGATGTAAGTCATTGTTTCCAAGAGAAAGGGAGACCGGAGTGTAAAAAAGCGTTGTTTA
>NW_027447426.1:0-31565 GCF_038048845.1 Mixophyes fleayi | reverse complement strand
TGATTCATGATTCAATTCATGATTCAAATCATGATTCATGATTCAATTCATGATTCTTGATTCATGATTCATGATTCGATTCATGATTCATGATTCGATTCATGATTCATGATTCATGATTGAATTCATGATTCATGATTCATAAATCATAATTCAATTCATGATTCATGATTCAGTTCATGATTCATAATTCATGATTCATGATTCAGTTCATGATTCATTATTCAATTCATGATTCGAATCCTGATTCAATTCATGATTCAATTCATGATTCATGATTTATGATTCAATTCATAATTTATAATTCATGATTCATGATTCAATTCATGATTCGTTGTTCATGATTCAATTCATGATTCATGATTCATTGATTCAAGTTATGATTCATGTTTCAATTCATGATTCAATTCATGATTCATGATTCATGATTCAATTAATGATTCATGATTCATGATTCATGATTCAATTAATGATTCATGATTCAAATCATGATTCATGATTCAAATCATGATTCATGATTCGATTCATGATTCGATTCATGATTCTTGATTCATGATTCAATTCATGATTCATGATTCATGATTCAATTCATGATTCATGATTCATGATTTGATTCATGATTCATGATTCAATTCATGATTCATGATTCAATTCATGAGTCATGATTAATGATTCATGATTCTTGATTCAATACATGATTCATGATTCAATTCATGATTCATAATTCATGATTCATGATTCAATTCATGATTCATGATACAATTTTATGATTCATGATTCAATTCATGATTCAATTCATGATTCATGATTCAATTCATGATTCATGATTCAATTCATGATTCATGATTCAATTCATGATTCATGATTCAAATCATGATTCATGATTCGATTCATGATTCGATTCATGATTCTTGATTCATGATTCATGATTTGATTCATTATTCATGATTCAATTCATGATTCATGATTCATGATTCAATTCATGATTCATGATTCATGATTCGATTCATGATTCTTGATTCATGAATTCATGATTCGATTCATGATTCATAAATCATGATTGAATTCATGATTCATGATTCATGATTCGATTCATGATTCATGATTCAATTCATGATTCATGATTCATGATTCAATTCATGATTCATGATTTATGATTCTTGATTAAATTCATGATTCATGATTCGATTCATGATTCTTGATTCATGATTATGATTCGATTTGTTCATGATTCATAGAATGATTCATGATTGAATTCATGATTCATGATTCGGTTCATGATTCATGATTCAATTCATGATTCATGATTCAATTCATGATTCGAATCATGATTCAATTCATGATTCATGATTCGATTTATGATTCATGATTCATGATTCTATTCATGATTCATGATTCAATTTATGATTCATGATTCATGATTTATGATTCAATTCATGATTCATGATTCATGATTCATGATTCGAGATTCAATTCATGATTCATAATTCAAATCATGATTCATGATTCAATTCATGATTCATGATTCGATTTATGATTCATGATTCATGATTCAATTCATGATTCATGATTCATGATTCAATTAATGATTCATGATTCATGATTCATGATTCAATTAATGATTCATGACTCAATTAATGATTCATGATTCATGATTCATGATTCATTTCATGATTCATGATTCAATTCATGATTCTTGATTCATGATTCATGATTCGATTCATGATTCATGATTCATGATTCAATTCATGATTCATGATTCAAATCATGATTCATGATTCGATTCATGATTTGATTCATGATTCTTGATTCATGATTCATGATTTGATTCATGATTCATGATTCAATTCATGATTCATTATTAATGATTCAATTCATGATTCATGATTCATGATTCGATTCATGATTCATGATTCAATTCATGATTCATGATTCATGATTCAATTCATGATTCATGATTCATGATTCGATTCATGATTCATGATTTAATTCATGATTCATGATTCAAATCATGATTCATGATTCAATTCATGATTCATGATTCATGATTGAATTCATGATTCATGATTCATGATTGAATTCATGATTCATGATTCATGATTCAATTCATGATTCATGATTCAATTCATGATTCATAATTCAAATCATGATTCATGATTCAATTCATGATTCATGATTTGATTTATGATTCATGATTCATGATTCAATTCATGATTCATGATTCAATTAATGATTCATGATTCATGATTCATGATTCAATTAATGATTCATGACTCAATTAATGATTCATGATTCATGATTCATGATTCATTTCATTATTCATGATTCAATTCATGATTCTTGATTCATGATTCATGATTCGATTCATGATTCATGATTCATGATTCAATTCATGATTCTTGATTCATGATTCATGATTCGATTCATGATTCATGATTCATGATTCATGATTCAATTCATGATTCATGATTCAAATCATGATTCATGATTCGATTCATGATTCGATTCATGATTCTTGATTCATGATTCATGATTCATGATTCAATTCATGATTCATGATTCATGATTTGATTCATGATTCATGATTCAATTCATGATTCATGATTCATGATTCAATTCATGAGTCATGATTAATGATTCATGATTCTTGATTCAATACATGATTCATGATTCAATTCATGATTCATAATTCATGATTCATGATTCAATTCATGATTCATGATTCATGATACAATTTATGATTCATGATTCAATTCATGATTCAATTCATGATTCATGATTCAATTCATGATTCATGATTCAATTCATGATTCATGATTCAATTCATGATTCAATTTATGATTCATGATTCATGATTAAATTCATGATTCATGATTCATGATACAATTTATGATTCATGATTCAATTCATGATTCAATTCATGATTCATGATTCACGATTCATGATTCAATTCATGATTCATGATTCAATTCATGATTCATGATTTAATTCATGATTCAATTTATGATTCTCAATTCATGATTCGATTCATGATTCATGATTCATGATTGAATTCATAATTCATGATTCATGATTCATAATTCAATTCATGATTCATGATTCAGTTCATGATTCATAATTCATGATTCATGATTCAGTTCATGATTCATTATTCAATCTCATGGTTCGAATCCTGATTCAATTCATGATTCATGATTCGATTAATGATTCATGATTCATGATTCAATTCATGATTCATGATTCATGATTCATGATTCAATTCATGATTCATGATTCATTATTCAATTCATGATTCATGATTCATGATTTGATTCATGATTCATGATTCGATTCATGATTCATGATTCGATTCATGATTCTTGATTCATGATTCTTGATTCGATTCATGATTCATAATTAATGATTCAATTCATGATTCATGATTCATGATTCGATTCATGATTCATTATTCATGATTCGATTCATGATTCATGATTCATGATTCAATTCAAGATTCATGATTCATGATTCAATTCATGATTCCTGATTCATGATTCAAGTCATGTTTCATGATTCAATTCATGATTCAATTCATGATTCATGATTCTATTCATGACTCATGATTTATGTTTCAATTCATGATTCAGTTCATGATTCATGATTCATGACTCAATTCATAATTTATAATTCATGATTCATGATTCAATTCATGATTCATGATTCAATTCATGATTCGTTTTTCATGATTCAATTCATGATTAATGATTCATGATTCATGATTGAATTCATGATTCATGATTCATGATTCGATTCATGATTCATGATTCATGATTCGATTCATGATTCATGATTCAATCCATGATTCATGATTCATGATTCATGATTCATGATTCAAGTTATGATTCATGTTTCAATTCATGATTCAATTCATGATTCCTGATTCATGATTCAATTAATGATTCATGATTCATGATTCATGATTCAATTCATGATTTATGATTCATGATTCAATTCATGATTCATGATTTCGATTAATGATTCATGATTCATGATTCAATTCATGATTCATGATTCATGATTCATGATTCGATTTTTGATTCTTGATTCATGATTCGATTCATGATTCATGATTCAATTCATGATTCATGATTCAATTCATGATTCATGATTCAAATCATGATTCATGATTCGATTCATGATTCTTGATTCATGATTCATGAATCATGAATTGAATCATGAATCATGAATCGAATCATGAATCATGAATTCAATCATGAATCATGAATCATTAATCATGAATTGAATCATGAAAAACGAATCATGAATTGAATCATGAATCATGAATTATAAATCATGAATTGAATCATGAAAAACGAATCATGAAATGAATCATGAATCATGAATTATAAATTGAATCATGAATCATGAATCGAATCATGATTCATGATTCAATTCATGATTCATGATTCATGATTCAAGTTATGATTCAGGATTCGAATCATGAATTGAATAATGAATCATGAACTGAATCATGAATCATGAATTATGAATCATGAACTGAATCATGAATCATGAATTGAATTATGAAACATGAATCATGAATCATGAATTCAATCATGAATCATGAATCGAATTATGAATCATGAATCGAATCATGATTCAAGATTCAATTCATGATTCATGATTCATGATTCAATTAATGATTCATGATTCATGATTCATGATTCAATTAATGATTCATGATTCATGATTCAATTCATGATTTATGATTCATGATTCAATTCATGATTCATGATTTGATTCATGATTCTTGATTCATGATTCATGATTCGATTCATGATTCATGATTCAATTCATGATTCATGATTCATAATTCATGATTCAATTCATGATTCATGATTCATGATTAAATTCATGATTCATGATTCGATTCATGATTCTTGATTCATGATTCATGATTCGATTCATGATTCATAAATCATGATTGAATTCATGATTCATGATTCAATTCATGATTCAAATCATGATTCATGATTCAATTCATGATTCTTGATTCATGATTCATGATTCGATTCATGATTCATGATTCGATTCATGATTCATGATTCATGATTGAATTCATGATTCATGATTCATAAATCATAATTCAATTCATGATTCATGATTCAGTTCATGATTCATAATTCATGATTCATGATTCAGTTCATGATTCATTATTCAATTCATGATTCGAATCCTGATTCAATTCATGATTCAATTCATGATTCATGATTTATGATTCAATTCATAATTTATAATTCATGATTCATGATTCAATTCATGATTCGTTGTTCATGATTCAATTCATGATTCATGATTCAAGTTATGATTCATGTTTCAATTCATGATTCAATTCATGATTCATGATTCATGATTCAATTCATGATTCATGATTCATGATTCAATTAATGATTCATGATTCATGATTCATGATTCAATTAATGATTCATGATTCAAATCATGATTCATGATTCAAATCATGATTCATGATTCGATTCATGATTCGATTCATGATTCTTGATTCATGATTCAATTCATGATTCATGATTCATGATTCAATTCATGATTCATGATTCATGATTTGATTCATGATTCATGATTCAATTCATGATTCATGATTCAATTCATGAGTCATGATTAATGATTCATGATTCTTGATTCAATACATGATTCATGATTTAATTCATGATTCATAATTCATGATTCATGATTCAATTCATGATTCATGATTCATAATACAATTTATGATTCATGATTCAATTCATGATTCAATTCATGATTCATGATTCAATTCATGATTCATGATTCAATTCATGATTCATGATTCAATTCATGATTCATGATTCAAATCATGATTCATGATTCGATTCATGATTCGATTCATGATTCTTGATTCATGATTCATGATTTGATTCATTATTCATGATTCAATTCATGATTCATGATTCATGATTCAATTCATGATTCATGATTCATGATTCGATTCATGATTCTTGATTCATGATTCATGATTCGATTCATGATTCATAAATCATGATTGAATTCATGATTCATGATTCATGATTCGATTCATGATTCATGATTCAATTCATGATTCATGATTCATGATTCAATTCATGATTCATGATTCATGATTCATGATTTAATTCATGATTCATGATTCATGATTCAATTCATGATTCATGATTTATGATTCTTGATTAAATTCATGATTCATGATTCGATTCATGATTCTTGATTCATGATTTATGATTCGATTCATGATTCATGATTGAATTCATGATTCATGATTCGGTTCATGATTCATGATTCAATTCATGATTCATGATTCAATTCATGATTCGAATCATGATTCAATTCATGATTCATGATTCGATTTATGATTCATGATTCATGATTCTATTCATGATTCATGATTCAATTTATGATTCATGATTCATGATTTATGATTCAATTCATGATTCATGATTCATGATTCATGATTCGAGATTCAATTCATGATTCATAATTCAAATCATGATTCATGATTCAATTCATGATTCATGATTCGATTTATGATTCATGATTCATGATTCAATTCATGATTCATGATTCATGATTCAATTAATGATTCATGATTCATGATTCATGATTCAATTAATGATTCATGACTCAAATTAATGATTCATGATTCATGATTCATGATTCATTTCATGATTCATGATTCAATTCATGATTCTTGATTCATGATTCATGATTCGATTCATGATTCATGATTCATGATTCAATTCATGATTCATGATTCAAATCATGATTCATGATTCGATTCATGATTTGATTCATGATTCTTGATTCATGATTCATGATTTGATTCATGATTCATGATTCAATTCATGATTCATTATTAATGATTCAATTCATGATTCATGATTCATGATTCGATTCATGATTCATGATTCAATTCATGATTCATGATTCATGATTCAATTCATGATTCATGATTCATGATTCGATTCATGATTCATGATTTAATTCATGATTCATGATTCAAAATCATGATTCATGATTCAATTCATGATTCATGATTCATGATTGAATTCATGATTCATGATTCATGATTGAATTCATGATTCATGATTCATGATTCAATTCATGATTCATGATTCAATTCATGATTCATGAATTCAAATCATGATTCATGATTCAATTCATGATTCATGATTTGATTTATGATTCATGATTCATGATTCAATTCATGATTCATGATTCAATTAATGATTCATGATTCATGATTCATGATTCAATTAATGATTCATGACTCAATTAATGATTCATGATTCATGATTCATGATTCATTTCATTATTCATGATTCAATTCATGATTCTTGATTCATGATTCATGATTCGATTCATGATTCATGATTCATGATTCAATTCATGATTCTTGATTCATGATTCATGATTCGATTCATGATTCATGATTCATGATTCATGATTCAATTCATGATTCATGATTCAAATCATGATTCATGATTCAAATCATGATTCATGATTCGATTCATGATTCGATTCATGATTCTTTGATTCATGATTCATGATTCATGATTCAATTCATGATTCATGATTCATGATTTGATTCATGATTCATGATTCAATTCATGATTCATGATTCATGATTCAATTCATGAGTCATGATTAATGATTCATGATTCTTGATTCAATACATGATTCATGATTCAATTCATGATTCATAATTCATGATTCATGATTCAATTCATGATTCATGATTCATGATACAATTTATGATTCATGATTCAATTCATGATTCAATTCATGATTCATGATTCAATTCATGATTCATGATTCAATTCATGATTCATGATTCAATTCATGATTCAATTTATGATTCATGATTCATGATTAAATTCATGATTCATGATTCATGATACAATTTATGATTCATGATTCAATTCATGATTCAATTCATGATTCATGATTCACGATTCATGATTCAATTCATGATTCATGATTCAATTCATGATTCATGATTTAATTCATGATTCAATTTATGATTCTCAATTCATGATTCGATTCATGATTCATGATTCATGATTGAATTCATAATTCATGATTCATGATTCATAATTCATGATTCATGATTCATAATTCAATTCATGATTCATGATTCAGTTCATGATTCATAATTCATGATTCATGATTCAGTTCATGATTCATTATTCAATTCATGGTTCGAATCCTGATTCAATTCATGATTCATGATTCGATTAATGATTCATGATTCATGATTCAATTCATGATTCATGATTCATGATTCATGATTCAATTTATGATTCATGATTCATTATTCAATTCATGATTCATGATTCATGATTTGATTCATGATTCATGATTCGATTCATGATTCATGATTCGATTCATGATTCTTGATTCATGATTCTTGATTCGATTCATGATTCATAATTAATGATTCAATTCATGATTCATGATTCATGATTCGATTCATGATTCAATTCATGATTCATGATTCAATTCATGATTCATGAATTATGATTCAATTCATGATTCATGATTCATGATTGAATTCATTGATTCATTATTCATGATTCGATTCATGATTCATGATTCATGATTCAATTCAAGATTCATGATTCATGATTCAATTCATGATTCCTGATTCATGATTCAAGTCATGTTTCATGATTCAATTCATGATTCAATTCATTATTCATGATTCATGATTCTATTCATGACTCATGATTTATGTTTCAATTCATGATTCAGTTCATGATTCATGATTCATGACTCAATTCATAATTTATAATTCATGATTCATGATTCAATTCATGATTCATGATTCAATTCATGATTCGTTTTTCATGATTCAATTCATGATTAATGATTCATGATTCATGATTGAATTCATGATTCATGATTCATGATTCGATTCATGATTCATGATTCATGATTCGATTCATGATTCATGATTCAATCCATGATTCATGATTCATGATTCATGATTCAAGTTATGATTCATGTTTCAATTCATGATTCAATTCATGATTCCTGATTCATGATTCAATTAATGATTCATGATTCATGATTCATGATTCAATTCATGATTTATGATTCATGATTCAATTCATGATTCATGATTCGATTAATGATTCATGATTCATGATTCAATTCATGATTCATGATTCATGATTCATGATTCGATTTTTGATTCTTGATTCATGATTCGATTCATGATTCATGATTCAATTCATGATTCATGATTCAATTCATGATTCATGATTCAAATCATGATTCATGATTCGATTCATGATTCTTGATTCATGATTCATGAATCATGAATTGAATCATGAATCATGAATCGAATCATGAATCATGAATCATGAATTCAATCATGAATCATGAATCATTAATCATGAATTCAATCATGAAAAACGAATCATGAATTGAATCATGAATCATGAATTATAAATCATGAATTGAATCATGAAAAACGAATCATGAATTGAATCATGAATCATGAATTATAAATTGAATCATGAATCATGAATCGAATCATGATTCATGATTCAATTCATGATTCATGATTCATGATTCAAGTTATGATTCAGGATTCGAATCATGAATTGAATAATGAATCATGAACTGAATCATGAATCATGAATTATGAATCATGAACTGAATCATGAATCATGAATTGAATTATGAAACATGAATCATGAATCATGAATTCAATCATGAATCATGAATCGAATTATGAATCATGAATCGAATCATGATTCAAGATTCAATTCATGATTCATGATTCATGATTCAATTAATGATTCATGATTCATGATTCATGATTCAATTAATGATTCATGATTCATGATTCAATTCATGATTTATGATTCATGATTCAATTCATGATTCATGATTTGATTCATGATTCTTGATTCATGATTCATGATTCGATTCATGATTCATGATTCATGATTCAATTCATGATTCATAATTCATGATTCAATTCATGATTCATGATTCATGATTAAATTCATGATTCATGATTCGATTCATGATTCTTGATTCATGATTCATGATTCGATTCATGATTCATAAATCATGATTGAATTCATGATTCATGATTCATGATTCAATTCATGATTCAAATCATGATTCATGATTCAATTCATGATTCTTGATTCATGATTCATGATTCGATTCATGATTCATGATTCGATTCATGATTCATGATTCATGATTGAATTCATGATTCATGATTCATAAATCATAATTCAATTCATGATTCATGATTCAGTTCATGATTCATAATTCATGATTCATGATTCAGTTCATGATTCATTATTCAATTCATGATTCGAATCCTGATTCAATTCATGATTCAATTCATGATTCATGATTTATGATTCAATTCATAATTTATAATTCATGATTCATGATTCAATTCATGATTCGTTTTTCATGATTCAATTCATGATTCATGATTCATGATTCAAGTTATGATTCATGTTTCAATTCATGATTCAATTCATGATTCATGATTCATGATTCAATTAATGATTCATGATTCATGATTCATGATTCAATTAATGATTCATGATTCATGATTCATGATTCAATTCATGATTTATGATTCATGATTCAATTCATGATTCATGATTCGATTCATGATTCTTGATTCATGATTCATGATTCGATTCATGATTCATGATTCATGATTCAATTCATGATTCATGATTCATGATTCATGATTCAATTCATGATTCATGATTCATGATTCAATTCATGATTCATGATTCATGATTAAATTCATGATTCATGATTTGATTCATGATTCTTGATTCATGATTCATGATTCGATTCATGATTCATAAATCATGATTGAATTCATGATTCATGATTCATGATTCAATTCATGATTCATGATTTAATTCATGATTCATGATTCATGATTCAATTCATGATTCATGATTCATGATTCAATTCATTATTCATGATTCAAGATTCGGTTCATGATTCATGATTCAATTCATGATTCATGATTCATTTCATTAATCGAATCCTGATTCAATTCATGATTCATGATTCGATTTATAATTCATGATTCATGATTCTATTCATGATTCATGATTCATGATTCAATTTATGATTCATGATTCATGATTTATGATTCAATTCATGATTCATGATTCATGATTCATGATTCATGATTCGATTCATGATTCATGATTCATGATTCAATTCATGATTCATGATTCATGATTCATGATTCAATTCATGATTTATGATTCGATTCATGATTCTTAATTCATGATTCATGATTCGATTCATGATTCTTGATTCATGATTCATGATTCGATTCATGATTCATGATTCATGATTCAATTCATAATTCATGATTCATGATTCGATTCATGATTCATGATTCAACTCATGATTCATGATTCAATTCATGATTCATGATTCAAATCATGATTTGATTTATGATTAATGATTCAATTCATGATTCATGATTCATGATTCAATTTATGATTCATGATTCATGATACAATTCATGATTCATGATTCATGATTGAATTCATGATTCATGATTGAATTCATGATTCATGATTGAATTCATAATTGAATTCATGATTCATGATTCAATTTATGATTCATGATTCATGATTCAATTCATGATTTGATTCATGATTCATGATTCGATTCATGATTCGTTATTCATGTTTCAATTCATGATTCGTGATTCATGATTCATGATTGAATTCTTGATTCATGATTCATGATTCGATTCATGATTCATGATTCAATTCATGATTCATGATTCATGATTCAATTCATGATTCATGATTCATGATTCATGATTCAATTAATGATTCATGATTCATGATTCATGATTCAATTAATGATTCATGATTCATGATTCAATTCATGATTTTTGATTCATGATTCAATTCTTGATTTATGATTCGATTCATGATTCTTGATTCATGATTCATGATTCGATTCATGATTCATGATTCAATTCATGATTTATGATTCATGATTCATGATTCATGATTCAATTCATGTTTCATGAGTCATGATTATTAATTCATGATTCATGATTCTTGATTCATGATTCAATTTATGATTCATGATTCATGATTTATGTTTCATTTCATGATTCATGATTCATGATTCATGATTCATGATTCGATTCATGATTCATGATTCATGATTCATGATTCAATTCATGATTCATGATTCATGATTCAATTCATGATTCATGATTCATGATTCAATTCATGATTTGATTTATGATTCATGATTCAATTCATGATTCATGATTCATGATTCAATTCATGATTCATGATTGAATTCATGATTCATGATTCAATTTATGATTCATGATTCATGGTTCAATTCATGATTTGATGCATGATTCATGATTCGTGATTCATGTTTCAATTCATGATTAATGATTCATGATTCAATTCATGATTCATGATTCATGATTCAATTCATTATTCATGATTCAAGATTCGGTTCATGATTCATGATTCAATTCATGATTCATGATTCATTTCATTAATCGAATCCTGATTCAATTCATGATTCATGATTCGATTTATAATTCATGATTCATGATTCTATTCATGATTCATGATTCATGATTCAATTTATGATTCATGATTCATGATTTATGATTCAATTCATGATTCATGATTCATGATTCATGATTCATGATTCGATTCATGATTCATGATTCATGATTCAATTCATGATTCATGATTCATGATTCATGATTCAATTCATGATTTATGATTCGATTCATGATTCTTAATTCATGATTCATGATTCGATTCATGATTCTTGATTCATGATTCATGATTCGATTCATGATTCATGATTCATGATTCAATTCATAATTCATGATTCATGATTCGATTCATGATTCATGATTCAACTCATGATTCATGATTCAATTCATGATTCATGATTCAAATCATGATTTGATTTATGATTAATGATTCAATTCATGATTCATGATTCATGATTCAATTTATGATTCATGATTCATGATACAATTCATGATTCATGATTCATGATTGAATTCATGATTCATGATTGAATTCATGATTCATGATTGAATTCATAATTGAATTCATGATTCATGATTCAATTTATGATTCATGATTCATGATTCAATTCATGATTTGATTCATGATTCATGATTCGATTCATGATTCGTTATTCATGTTTCAATTCATGATTCGTGATTCATGATTCATGATTGAATTCTTGATTCATGATTCATGATTCGATTCATGATTCATGATTCAATTCATGATTCATGATTCATGATTCAATTCATGATTCATGATTCATGATTCATGATTCAATTAATGATTCATGATTCATGATTCATGATTCAATTAATGATTCATGATTCATGATTCAATTCATGATTTTTGATTCATGATTCAATTCTTGATTTATGATTCGATTCATGATTCTTGATTCATGATTCATGATTCGATTCATGATTCATGATTCATGATTCAATTCATGATTTATGATTCATGATTCATGATTCATGATTCAATTCATGTTTCATGAGTCATGATTATTAATTCATGATTCATGATTCTTGATTCATGATTCAATTTATGATTCATGATTCATGATTTATGTTTCATTTCATGATTCATGATTCATGATTCATGATTCATGATTCGATTCATGATTCATGATTCATGATTCATGATTCAATTCATGATTCATGATTCATGATTCAATTCATGATTCATGATTCATGATTCAATTCATGATTTGATTTATGATTCATGATTCAATTCATGATTCATGATTCATGATTCAATTCATGATTCATGATTGAATTCATGATTCATGATTCAATTTATGATTCATGATTCATGGTTCAATTCATGATTTGATGCATGATTCATGATTCGTGATTCATGTTTCAATTCATGATTAATGATTCATGATTCAATTCATGATTCATGATTCAATTCATGATTCATGATTCGATTCATGATTCATGATTTAATTCATGATTCATGATTCAAATCATGATTCATGATTCAATTCATGAATAATGATTCATGATTCATGATTCAATTCATGATTCATAATTCAAATCATGATTCATGATTTAATTCATGATTCATGATTCGATTTATGATTCATGATTCATGATTCAATTCATGATTCATAATTCATGATTCAATTAATGATTCATGATTCATGATTCATGATTCAATTCATGATTCATGACTCAATTAATGATTCATGATTCATGATTCATGATTCATTTCATGATTCATGATTCAATTCATGATTCTTGATTCATGATTCATGATTCATGATTCAAATCATGATTCATGATTCGATTCATGATTCGATTCATGATTCTTGATTCATGATTCATGATTTGATTCATGATTCATGATTCAATTCATGATTCATGATTCATGATTCATGATTCAATTCATGATTCATGATTCATGATTCGATTCATGATTCTTGATTCATGATTCATGATTCGATTCATGATTCATAAATCATGATTGAATTCATGATTCATGATTCGATTCATGATTCATGATTCAATTCATGATTCATGATTCCTGATTCAATTCATGATTCATGATTCATGATTTAATTCATGATTCATGATTCATGATTCAATTCATGATTCATGATTTATGATTCTTGATTAAATTCATGATTCATGATTCGATTCATGATTCTTGATTCATGATTTATAATTCGATTCATGATTCATGATTGAATTCATTATTCATGATTCATGATTCGGTTCATGATTCATGATTCAATTCATGATTCATGATTCAATTCATGATTCGAATCATGATTCAATTCATGATTCATGATTCGATTTATGATTCATGATTCATGATTCTATTCATGATTCATGATTCATGATTCATGATTCAATTTATGATTCATGATTCATGATTTATGATTCAATTCATGATTCATGATTCATGATTCATGATTGAATTCATGATTCATGATTCGAGATTCAATTCATGATTCATAAATCAAATCATGATTCATGATTCAATTCATGATTCATGATTCGATTTATGATTCATGATTCATGATTCAATTCATGATTCATGATTCATGATTCAATTAATGATTCATGACTCAATTAATGATTCATGATTCATGATTCCTGATTCATGATTCAATTAATGATTCATGATTCATGATTCAATTCATGATTTATGATTCATGATTCAATTCATGATTCATGATTCGATTAATGATTCATGATTCATGATTCAATTCATGATTCATGATTCATGATTCATGATTCGATTTATGATTCTTGATTCAGGATTCGATTCATGATTCATGATTCAATTCATGATTCATGATTCATGATTCAATTCATGATTCATGATTCAAATCATGATTCATGATTCGATTCATGATTCTTGATTCATGATTCATGAATCATGAATTGAATCATGAATCATGAATCGAATCATGAATCATGAATCATGAATTCAATCATGAATCATGAATCATTAATCATGAATTGAATCATGAAAAACGAATCATGAATTGAATCATGAATCATGAATTATAAATCATGAATTGAATCATGAAAAACGAATCATGAATTGAATCATGAATCATGAATTATAAATTGAATCATGAATCATGAATCGAATCATGATTCATGATTCAATTCATGATTCATGATTCATGATTCAAGTTATGATTCAGGATTCGAATCATGAATTGAATAATGAATCATGAACTGAATCATGAATCATGAATTATGAATCATGAACTGAATCATGAATCATGAATTGAATTATGAAACATGAATCATGAATCATGAATTCAATCATGAATCATGAATCGAATTATGAATCATGAATCGAATCATGATTCAAGATTCAATTCATGATTCATGATTCAATTAATGATTCATGATTCATGATTCATGATTCAATTAATGATTCATGATTCATGATTCAATTCATGATTTATGATTCATGATTCAATTCATGATTCATGATTTGATTCATGATTCATGATTCATGATTCATGATTCGATTCATGATTCATGATTCATGATTCAATTCATGATTCATGATTCATGATTCATGATTCAATTCATGATTCATGATTCATGATTCATGATTCGATTCATGATTCATGATTCATGATTCAATTCATGATTCATGATTCATGATTCATGATTCAATTCATGATTCATGATTCATGATTAAATTCATGATTCGATTCATGATTCTTGATTCATGATTCATGATTTGATTCATGATTCATGATTCAATTCATGATTCATGATTCATGATTCATGATTCAATTCATGATTCATGATTCATGATTCGATTCATGATTCTTGATTCATGATTCATGATTCGATTCATGATTCATAAATCATGATTGAATTCATGATTCATGATTCGATTCATGATTCATGATTCAATTCATGATTCATGATTCCTGATTCAATTCATGATTCATGATTCATGATTTAATTCATGATTCATGATTCATGATTCAATTCATGATTCATGATTTATGATTCTTGATTAAATTCATGATTCATGATTCGATTCATGATTCTTGATTCATGATTTATAATTCGATTCATGATTCATGATTGAATTCATTATTCATGATTCATGATTCGGTTCATGATTCATGATTCAATTCATGATTCATGATTCAATTCATGATTCGAATCATGATTCAATTCATGATTCATGATTCGATTTATGATTCATGATTCATGATTCTATTCATGATTCATGATTCATGATTCATGATTCAATTTATGATTCATGATTCATGATTTATGATTCAATTCATGATTCATGATTCATGATTCATGATTGAATTCATGATTCATGATTCGAGATTCAATTCATGATTCATAAATCAAATCATGATTCATGATTCAATTCATGATTCATGATTCGATTTATGATTCATGATTCATGATTCAATTCATGATTCATGATTCATGATTCAATTAATGATTCATGATTCATGATTCATGATTCAATTAATGATTCATGACTCAATTAATGATTCATGATTCATGATTCCTGATTCATGATTCAATTAATGATTCATGATTCATGATTCAATTCATGATTTATGATTCATGATTCAATTCATGATTCATGATTCGATTAATGATTCATGATTCATGATTCAATTCATGATTCATGATTCATGATTCATGATTCGATTTATGATTCTTGATTCAGGATTCGATTCATGATTCATGATTCAATTCATGATTCATGATTCATGATTCAATTCATGATTCATGATTCAAATCATGATTCATGATTCGATTCATGATTCTTGATTCATGATTCATGAATCATGAATTGAATCATGAATCATGAATCGAATCATGAATCATGAATCATGAATTCAATCATGAATCATGAATCATTAATCATGAATTAAATCATGAAAAACGAATCATGAATTGAATCATGAATCATGAATTATAAATCATGAATTGAATCATGAAAAACGAATCATGAATTGAATCATGAATCATGAATTATAAATTGAATCATGAATCATGAATCGAATCATGATTCATGATTCAATTCATGATTCATGATTCATGATTCAAGTTATGATTCAGGATTCGAATCATGAATTGAATAATGAATCATGAACTGAATCATGAATCATGAATTATGAATCATGAACTGAATCATGAATCATGAATTGAATTATGAAACATGAATCATGAATCATGAATTCAATCATGAATCATGAATCGAATTATGAATCATGAATCGAATCATGATTCAAGATTCAATTCATGATTCATGATTCATGATTCAATTAATGATTCATGATTCATGATTCATGATTCAATTAATGATTCATGATTCATGATTCAATTCATGATTTATGATTCATGATTCAATTCATGATTCATGATTTGATTCATGATTCTTGATTCATGATTCATGATTCGATTCATGATTCATGATTCATGATTCAATTCATGATTCATGATTCATGATTCATGATTCAATTCATGATTCATGATTCATGATTAAATTCATGATTCATGATTCGATTCATGATTCTTGATTCATGATTCATGATTCGATTCATGATTCATAAATCATGATTGAATTCATGATTCATGATTCATGATTCAATTCATGATTCAAATCATGATTCATGATTCAATTCATGATTCTTGATTCATGATTCATGATTCGATTCATGATTCATGATTCGATTCATGATTCATGATTCATGATTGAATTCATGATTCATGATTGAATTCATGATTCATGATTCATAATTCAATTCATGATTCATGATTCAGTTCATGATTCATAATTCATGATTCATGATTCAGTTCATGATTCATTATTCAATTTATGATTCATGATTCATGATTTATGTTTCATTTCATGATTCATGATTCATGATTCATGATTCATGATTCGATTCATGATTCATGATTCATGATTCATGATTCAATTCATGATTCATGATTCATGATTCAATTCATGATTCATGATTCATGATTCAATTCATGATTTGATTTATGATTCATGATTCAATTCATGATTCATGATTCATGATTGAATTCATGATTCATGATTGAATTCATGATTCATGATTCAATTTATGATTCATGATTCATGGTTCAATTCATGATTTGATGCATGATTCATGATTCGTGATTCATGTTTCAATTCATGATTAATGATTCATGATTCAATTCATGATTCATGATTCAATTCATGATTCATGATTCGATTCATGATTCATGATTTAATTCATGATTCATGATTCAAATCATGATTCATGATTCAATTCATGAATAATGATTCATGATTCATGATTCAATTCATGATTCATAATTCAAATCATGATTCATGATTTAATTCATGATTCATGATTCGATTTATGATTCATGATTCATGATTTAATTCATGATTCATAATTCATGATTCAATTAATGATTCATGATTCATGATTCATTATTCAATTAATGATTCATGACTCAATTAATGATTCATGATTCATGATTCATGATTCATTTCATGATTCATGATTCAATTCATGATTCTTGATTCATGATTCATGATTCAATTCATGATTCATGATTCAAATCATGATTCATGATTCGATTCATGATTCGATTCATGATTCTTGATTCATGATTCATGATTTGATTCATGATTCATGATTCAATTCATGATTCATGATTCATGATTCATGATTCAATTCATGATTCATGATTCATGATTCGATTCATGATTCTTGATTCATGATTCATGATTCGATTCATGATTCATAAATCATGATTGAATTCATGATTCATGATTCGATTCATGATTCATGATTCAATTCATGATTCATGATTCCTGATTCAATTCATGATTCATGATTCATGATTTAATTCATGATTCATGATTCATGATTCAATTCATGATTCATGATTTATGATTCTTGATTAAATTCATGATTCATGATTCGATTCATGATTCTTGATTCATGATTTATAATTCGATTCATGATTCATGATTGAATTCATTATTCATGATTCGGTTCATGATTCATGATTCAATTCATGATTCATGATTCAATTCATGATTCGAATCATGATTCAATTCATGATTCATGATTCGATTTATGATTCATGATTCATGATTCTATTCATGATTCATGATTCATGATTCATGATTCAATTTATGATTCATGATTCATGATTTATGATTCAATTCATGATTCATGATTCATGATTGAATTCATGATTCATGATTCGAGATTCAATTCATGATTCATAAATCAAATCATGATTCATGATTCAATTCATGATTCATGATTCGATTTATGATTCATGATTCATGATTCAATTCATGATTCATGATTCATGATTCAATTAATGATTCATGATTCATGATTCATGATTCAATTAATGATTCATGACTCAATTAATGATTCATGATTCATGATTCCTGATTCATGATTCAATTAATGATTCATGATTCATGATTCAATTCATGATTTATGATTCATGATTCAATTCATGATTCATGATTCGATTAATGATTCATGATTCATGATTCAATTCATGATTCATGATTCATGATTCATGATTCGATTTATGATTCTTGATTCAGGATTCGATTCATGATTCATGATTCAATTCATGATTCATGATTCATGATTCAATTCATGATTCATGATTCAAATCATGATTCATGATTCGATTCATGATTCTTGATTCATGATTCATGAATCATGAATTGAATCATGAATCATGAATCGAATCATGAATCATGAATCATGAATTCAATCATGAATCATGAATCATTAATCATGAATTGAATCATGAAAAACGAATCATGAATTGAATCATGAATCATGAAATATAAATCATGAATTGAATCATGAAAAACGAATCATGAATTGAATCATGAATCATGAATTATAAATTGAATCATGAATCATGAATCGAATCATGATTCATGATTCAATTCATGATTCATGATTCATGATTCAAGTTAATATTCAGGATTCGAATCATGAATTGAATAATGAATCATGAACTGAATCATGAATCATGAATTATGAATCATGAACTGAATCATGAATCATGAATTGAATTATGAAACATGAATCATGAATCATGAATTCAATCATGAATCATGAATCGAATTATGAATCATGAATCGAATCATGATTCAAGATTCAATTCATGATTCATGATTCATGATTCAATTAATGATTCATGATTCATGATTCATGAATCATGATTCATGATTCAATTCATGATTTATGATTCATGATTCAATTCATGATTCATGATTTGATTCATGATTCTTGATTCATGATTCATGATTCGATTCATGATTCATGATTCATGATTCAATTCATGATTCATGATTCATGATTCATGATTCAATTCATGATTCATGATTCATGATTAAATTCATGATTCATGATTCGATTCATGATTCTTGATTCATGATTCGATTCATGATTCATAAATCATGATTGAATTCATGATTCATGATTCATGATTCAATTCATGATTCAAATCATGATTCATGATTCAATTCATGATTCTTGATTCATGATTCATGATTCGATTCATGATTCATGATTCGATTCATGATTCATGATTCATGATTGAATTCATGATTCATGATTGAATTCATGATTCATGATTCATAATTCATGATTCATGATTCAGTTCATGATTCATAATTCATGATTCATGATTCAGTTCATGATTCATTATTCAATTCATGATTCGAATCCTGATTCAATTCATGATTCAATTCATGATTCATGATTTATGATTCAATTTTTTTCATAATTTATAATTCATGATTCATGATTCAATTCATGATTCCTTTTTCATGATTCAATTCATGATTAATGATTCATGATTCATGATTGAATTCATGATTCATAAATCATGATTGAATTCATGATTCATGATTCATGATTCAATTCATGATTCATGATTTAATTCATGATTCATGATTCATGATTCAATTCATGATTCATGATTCATGATTCAATTCATTATTCATGATTCATGATTCGGTTCATGATTCATGATTCAATTCATGATTCATGATTCAATTCATTATTCATGATTCATGATTCGGTTCATGATTCATGATTCAATTCATGATTCATGATTCATTTCATGATTCGAATCCTGATTCAATTCATGATTCATGATTCGATTTATAATTCATGATTCATGATTCTATTCATGATTCATGATTCATGATTCAATTTATGATTCATGATTCATGATTTATGATTCAATTCATGATTCATGATTCGATTCATGATTCATGATTCATGATTCAATTCATGATTCATGATTCATGATTCATGATTTAATTCATGATTTATGATTCATGATTCAATTCATGATTCATGATTTATGATTCTTGATTAAATTCATGATTCATGATTCGATTCATGATTCTTGATTCATGATTTATAATTCGATTCATGATTCATGATTGAATTCATTATTCATGATTCGGTTCATGATTCATGATTCAATTCATGATTCATGATTCAATTCATGATTCGAATCATGATTCAATTCATGATTCATGATTCGATTTATGATTCATGATTCATGATTCTATTCATGATTCATGATTCATGATTCAATTTATGATTCATGATTCATGATTTATGATTCAATTCATGATTCATGATTCATGATTGAATTCATGATTCATGATTCGAGATTCAATTCATGATTCATAAATCAAATCATGATTCATGATTCAATTCATGATTCATGATTCGATTTATGATTCATGATTCATGATTCAATTCATGATTCATGATTCATGATTCAATTAATGATTCATGATTCATGATTCATGATTCAATTAATGATTCATGACTCAATTAATGATTCATGATTCATGATTCCTGATTCATGATTCAATTAATGATTCATGATTCATGATTCAATTCATGATTTATGATTCATGATTTATGATTCATGATTCAATTCATGATTCATGATTCGATTTATGATTCTTGATTCAGGATTCGATTCATGATTCATGATTCAATTCATGATTCATGATTCATGATTCAATTCATGATTCATGATTCAAATCATGATTCATGATTCGATTCATGATTCTTGATTCATGATTCATGAATCATGAATTGAATCATGAATCATGAATCGAATCATGAATCATGAATCATGAATTCAATCATGAATCATGAATCATTAATCATGAATTGAATCATGAAAAACGAATCATGAATTGAATCATGAATCATGAATTATAAATCATGAATTGAATCATGAAAAACGAATCATGAATTGAATCATGAATCATGAATTATAAATTGAATCATGAATCATGAATCGAATCATGATTCATGATTCAATTCATGATTCATGATTCATGATTCAAGTTATGATTCAGGATTCGAATCATGAATTGAATAATGAATCATGAACTGAATCATGAATCATGAATTATGAATCATGAACTGAATCATGAATCATGAATTGAATTATGAAACATGAATCATGAATCATGAATTCAATCATGAATCATGAATCGAATTATGAATCATGAATCGAATCATGATTCAAGATTCAATTCATGATTCATGATTCATGATTCAATTAATGATTCATGATTCATGATTCATGATTCAATTAATGATTCATGATTCATGATTCAATTCATGATTTATGATTCATGATTCAATTCATGATTCATGATTTGATTCATGATTCTTGATTCATGATTCATGATTCGATTCATGATTCATGATTCATGATTCAATTCATGATTCATGATTCATGATTCATGATTCAATTCATGATTCATGATTCATGATTAAATTCATGATTCATGATTCGATTCATGATTCTTGATTCATGATTCATGATTCGATTCATGATTCATAAATCATGATTGAATTCATGATTCATGATTCATGATTCAATTCATGATTCAAATCATGATTCATGATTCAATTCATGATTCTTGATTCATGATTCATGATTCGATTCATGATTCATGATTCGATTCATGATTCATGATTCATGATTGAATTCATGATTCATGATTGAATTCATGATTCATGATTCATAATTCAATTCATGATTCATGATTCAGTTCATGATTCATAATTCATGATTCATGATTCAGTTCATGATTCATTATTCAATTCATGATTCGAATCCTGATTCAATTCATGATTCAATTCATGATTCATGATTTATGATTCAATTCATAATTTATAATTCATGATTCATGATTCAATTCATGATTCCTTTTTCATGATTCAATTCATGATTAATGATTCATGATTCATGATTGAATTCATGATTCATAAATCATGATTGAATTCATGATTCATGATTCATGATTCAATTCATGATTCATGATTTAATTCATGATTCATGATTCATGATTCAATTCATGATTCATGATTCATGATTCAATTCATTATTCATGATTCATGATTCGGTTCATGATTCATGATTCAATTCATGATTCATGATTCATGATTCAATTCATTATTCATGATTCATGATTCGGTTCATGATTCATGATTCAATTCATGATTCATGATTCATTTCATGATTTGAATCCTGATTCAATTCATGATTCATGATTCGATTTATAATTCATGATTCATGATTCTATTCATGATTCATGATTCATGATTCAATTTATGATTCATGATTCATGATTTATGATTCAATTCATGATTCATGATTCGATTCATGATTCATGATTCATGATTCAATTCATGATTCATGATTCATGATTCATGATTCAATTCATGATTTATGATTCGATTCATGATTCTTAATTCATGATTCATGATTCGATTCATGATTCTTGATTCATGATTCATGATTCGATTCATGATTCATGATTCATGATTCAATTCATAATTCATGATTCAAGATTTGATTCATGATTCATGATTCAACTCATGATTCATGATTCAATTCATGATTCATGATTCAAATCATGATTTGATTTATGATTAATGATTCAATTCATGATTCATGATTCATGATACAATTCATGATTCATGATTCATGATTCAATTTATGATTCATGATTCATGATACAATTCATGATTCATGATTGAATTCATGATTCATGATTGAATTCATGATTCATGATTGAATTCATAATTGAATTCATGATTCATGATTCAATTTATGATTCATGATTCATGATTCAATTCATGATTTGATTCATGATTCATGATTCGATTCATGATTCGTTATTCATGTTTCAATTCATGATTCGTGATTCATGATTCATGATTGAATTCTTGATTCATGATTCATGATTCGATTCATGATTCATGATTCAATTCATGATTCATGATTCAATTCATGATTCATGATTCATGATTCATGATTCAATTAATGATTCATGATTCATGATTCATGATTCAATTAATGATTCATGATTCATGATTCATGATTCAATTCATGATTTTTGATTCATGATTCAATTCTTGATTTATGATTCGATTCATGATTCTTGATTCATGATTCATGATTCGATTCATGATTCATGATTCATGATTCCATTCATGATTTATGATTCATGATTCATGATTCATGATTCAATTCATGATTTTTGATTCATGATTCAATTCTTGATTTATGATTCGATTCATGATTCTTGATTCATGATTCATGATTCGATTCATGATTCATGATTCATGATTCCATTCATGATTTATGATTCATGATTCATGATTCATGATTCAATTCATGTTTCATGAGTCATGATTCTTAATTCATGATTCATGATTCGATTCATGATTCTTGATTCATGATTCAATTTATGATTCATGATTCATGATTTATGATTCAATTCATGATTCATGATTCATGATTCATGATTCATGATTCGATTCATGATTCATGATTCATGATTCGATTCATGATTCATGATTCATGATTCAATTTATGATTCATGATTCATGATTTATGATTCAATTCATGATTCATGATTCATGATTCATGATTCATGATTCGATTCATGATTCATGATTCATGATTCATGATTCAATTCATGATTCATGATTCATGATTCAATTCATGATTCATGATTCATGATTCAATTCATGATTTGATTTATGATTCATGATTCAATTCATGATTCATGATTCATGATTCAATTCATGATTCATGATTGAATTCATGATTCATGATTCAATTTATGATTCATGATTCATGGTTCAATTCATGATTTGATGCATGATTCATGATTCGTGATTCATGTTTCAATTCATGATTAATGATTCATGATTCAATTCATGATTCATGATTCAATTCATGATTCATGATTCGATTCATGATTCATGATTTAATTCATGATTCATGATTCAAATCATGATTCATGATTCAATTCATGAATAATGATTCATGATTCATGATTCAATTCATGATTCATAATTCAAATCATGATTCATGATTCAATTCATGATTCATAATTCAAATCATGATTCATGATTCAATTCATGATTCATGATTCGATTTATGATTCATGATTCATGATTCAATTCATGATTCATGATTCATGATTCAATTAATGATTCATGATTCATGATTCATGATTCAATTAATGATTCATGACTCAATTAATGATTCATGATTCATGATTCATGATTCATTTCATGATTCATGATTCAATTCATGATTCTTGATTCATGATTCATGATTCAATTCATGATTCATGATTCAAATCATGATTCATGATTCGATTCATGATTCGATTCATGATTCTTGATTCATGATTCATGATTTGATTCATGATTCATGATTCATGATTCATGATTCATGATTCAATTCATGATTCATGATTCATGATTCGATTCATGATTCTTGATTCATGATTCATGATTCGATTCATAATTCATAAATCATGATTGAATTCATGATTCATGATTTGATTCATGATTCATGATTCAATTCATGATTCATGATTCATGATTCAATTCATGATTCATGATTTATGATTCTTGATTAAATTCATGATTCATGATTCGATTCATGATTCTTGATTCATGATTTATGATTCGATTCATGATTCATGATTGAATTCATGATTCATGATTCATGATTCGGTTCATGATTCATGATTCAATTCATGATTCATGATTCAATTCATGATTCGAATCATGATTCAATTCATGATTCATGATTCGATTTATGATTCATGATTCATGATTCTATTCATGATTCATGATTCATGATTCATGATTCAATTTATGATTCATGATTCATGATTTATGATTCAATTCATGATTCATGATTCATGATTGAATTCATGATTCATGATTCGAGATTCAATTCATGATTCATAAATCAAATCATGATTCATGATTCAATTCATGATTCATGATTCGATTTATGATTCATGATTCATGATTCAATTCATGATTCATGATTCATGATTCAATTAATGATTCATGATTCATGATTCATGATTCAATTAATGATTCATGACTCAATTAATGATTCATGATTCATGATTCCTGATTCATGATTCAAATAATGATTCATGATTCATGATTCATGATTCAATTCATGATTTATGATTCATGATTCAATTCATGATTCATGATTCGATTAATGATTCATGATTCATGATTCAATTCATGATTCATGATTAATGATTCATGATTCGATTTATGATTCTTGATTCATGATTCGATTCATGATTCATGATTCAATTCATGATTCATGATTCATGATTCAATTCATGATTCATGATTCAAATCATGATTCATGATTCGATTCATGATTCTTGATTCATGATTCATGAATCATGAATTGAATCATGAATCATGAATCGAATCATGAATCATGAATCATGAATTCAATCATGAAACATGAATCATTAATCATGAATTGAATCATGAAAAACGAATCATGAATTGAATCATGAATCATGAATTATAAATCATGAATTGAATCATGAAAAACGAATCATGAATTGAATCATGAATCATGAATTATAAATTGAATCATGAATCATGAATCGAATCATGATTCATGATTCAATTCATGATTCATGATTCATGATTCAATTTATGATTCTTGATTCATGATTCATGATTCGATTCATGATTCATGATTCATGATTCAATTCATGATTCATGATTCAAATAATGATTCATGATTCGATTCATGATTCGATTCATGATTCTTGATTCATGATTCATGATTTGATTCATGATTCATGATTCAATTCATGATTCATGATTCATGATTCAATTCATGATTCATGATTCATGATTCAATTCATGATTCATGATTGAATTCATGATTCATGATTCAATTTATGATTCATGATTCATGGTTCAATTCATGATTTGATGCATGATTCATGATTCGTGATTCATGTTTCAATTCATGATTAATGATTCATGATTCAATTCATGATTCATGATTCAATTCATGATTCATGATTCGATTCATGATTCATGATTTAATTCATGATTCATGATTCAAATCATGATTCATGATTCAATTCATGAATAATGATTCATGATTCATGATTCAATTCATGATTCATAATTCAAATCATGATTCATGATTCAATTCATGATTCATAATTCAAATCATGATTCATGATTCAATTCATGATTCATGATTCGATTTATGATTCATGATTCATGATTCAATTCATGATTCATGATTCATGATTCAATTAATGATTCATGATTCATGATTCATGATTCAATTAATGATTCATGACTCAATTAATGATTCATGATTCATGATTCATGATTCATTTCATGATTCATGATTCAATTCATGATTCTTGATTCATGATTCATGATTCAATTCATGATTCATGATTCAAATCATGATTCATGATTCGATTCATGATTCGATTCATGATTCTTGATTCATGATTCATGATTTGATTCATGATTCATGATTCAATTCATGATTCATGATTCATGATTCATGATTCAATTCATGATTCATGATTCATGATTCGATTCATGATTCTTGATTCATGATTCATGATTCGATTCATAATTCATAAATCATGATTGAATTCATGATTCATGATTTGATTCATGATTCATGATTCAATTCATGATTCATGATTCATGATTCAATTCATGATTCATGATTTATGATTCTTGATTAAATTCATGATTCATGATTCGATTCATGATTCTTGATTCATGATTTATGATTCGATTCATGATTCATGATTGAATTCATGATTCATGATTCATGATTCGGTTCATGATTCATGATTCAATTCATGATTCATGATTCAATTCATGATTCGAATCATGATTCAATTCATGATTCATGATTCGATTTATGATTCATGATTCATGATTCTATTCATGATTCATGATTCATGATTCATGATTCAATTTATGATTCATGATTCATGATTTATGATTCAATTCATGATTCATGATTCATGATTGAATTCATGATTCATGATTCGAGATTCAATTCATGATTCATAAATCAAATCATGATTCATGATTCAATTCATGATTCATGATTCGATTTATGATTCATGATTCATGATTCAATTCATGATTCATGATTCATGATTCAATTAATGATTCATGATTCATGATTCATGATTCAATTAATGATTCATGACTCAATTAATGATTCATGATTCATGATTCCTGATTCATGATTCAAATAATGATTCATGATTCATGATTCATGATTCAATTCATGATTTATGATTCATGATTCAATTCATGATTCATGATTCGATTAATGATTCATGATTCATGATTCAATTCATGATTCATGATTAATGATTCATGATTCGATTTATGATTCTTGATTCATGATTCGATTCATGATTCATGATTCAATTCATGATTCATGATTCATGATTCAATTCATGATTCATGATTCAAATCATGATTCATGATTCGATTCATGATTCTTGATTCATGATTCATGAATCATGAATTGAATCATGAATCATGAATCGAATCATGAATCATGAATCATGAATTCAATCATGAAACATGAATCATTAATCATGAATTGAATCATGAAAAACGAATCATGAATTGAATCATGAATCATGAATTATAAATCATGAATTGAATCATGAAAAACGAATCATGAATTGAATCATGAATCATGAATTATAAATTGAATCATGAATCATGAATCGAATCATGATTCATGATTCAATTCATGATTCATGATTCATGATTCAATTTATGATTCTTGATTCATGATTCATGATTCGATTCATGATTCATGATTCATGATTCAATTCATGATTCATGATTCAAATTATGATTCATGATTCGATTCATGATTCGATTCATGATTCTTGATTCATGATTCATGATTTGATTCATGATTCATGATTCAATTCATGATTCATGATTCATGATTCAATTCATGATTCATGATTCATGATTCGATTCATGATTCATGATTCATGATTCAATTCATGATTCATGATTCATGATTCAATTCATGATTCATGATTCATGATTCGATTCATGATTCATGATTTAATTCATGATTAATGATTCAAATCATGATTCATGATTCAATTCATGAATAATGATTCATGATTCATGATTGAATTCATGATTCATGATTCATGATTGAATTCATGATTCATGATTCATGATTCGATTCATGATTCATGATTCAATTCATGATTCATAATTCAAATCATGATTCATGATTCAATTCATGATTCATGATTCGATTTATGATTCATGATTCATGATTCAATTCATGATTCATGATTCAATTAATGATTCATGATTCATGATTCATGATTCAATTAATGATTCATGACTCAATTAATGATTCATGATTCATGATTCATGATTCATTTCATGATTCATGATTCAATTCATGATTCTTGATTCATGATTCATGATTCGATTCATGATTCATGATTCAATTCATGATTCATGATTCAAATAATGATTCATGATTCGATTCATGATTCGATTCATGATTCTTGATTCATGATTCATGATTTGATTCATGATTCATGATTCAATTCATGATTCATGATTCATGATTCAATTCATGATTCATGATTCATGATTCAATTCATGATTTATGATTGAATTCATGATTCATGATTCGAGATTCAATTCATGATTCATAAATCAAATCATGATTCATGATTCAATTCATGATTCATGATTCGATTTATGATTCATGATTCATGATTCAATTCATGATTCATGATTCTTGATTCAATTAATGATTCATGATTCATGATTCATGATTCAATTAATGATTCATGACTCAATTAATGATTCATGATTCATGATTCCTGATTCATGATTCAATTAATGATTCATGATTCATGATTCATGATTCAATTCATGATTTATGATTCATGATTCAATTCATGATTCATGATTCGATTAATGATTCATGATTCATGATTCAATTCATGATTCATGATTTATGATTCATGATTCGATTTATGATTCTTGATTCATGATTCGATTCATGATTCATGATTCAATTCATGATTCATGATTCATGATTCAATTCATGATTCATGATTCAAATCATGATTCATGATTCGATTCATGATTCTTGTTTCATGATTCATGAATCATGAATTGAATCATGAATCATGAATCGAATCATGAATCATGAATCATTAATTCAATCATGAATCATGAATCATTAATCATGAATTGAATCATGAAAAACGAATCATGAATTGAATCATGAATCATGAATTATAAATCATGAATTGAATCATGAAAAACGAATCATGAATTGAATCATGAATCATGAATTATAAATTGAATCATGAATCATGAATCGAATCATGATTCATGATTCAATTCATGATTCATGATTTATGATTCAATTTATGATTCTTGATTCATGATTCATGATTCGATTCATGATTCATGATTCATGATTCAATTCATGATTCATGATA
>NW_027447425.1:0-31613 GCF_038048845.1 Mixophyes fleayi | reverse complement strand
TTTAAATTCATGATACATGAATCTTGATTCATGATTTAGTTCATGATTCATGATTCAATTCATGATTCAATTCATGATTCATGATTCAATTCATGATTCACGATTCATGATTCAATTCATGATTCAATTCATGATTCATGATTCAATTTATGATTCATGATTCATGATTTGATTCATGATTTAATTCATGATTCATGATTCATGATTCAATGCATGATTCATGATTCGATTCATGATTCATGATTCATGATTCAATTCATGATTTATGATTCAATTCATGATTCATGATTCAATTCATGATTCATGATTCAATTCATGATTCAATTCATGATTTAATTCATGATTCATGATTCAATTCATGATTCAATTCATGATTCGTTTCATGATTCATGATTCAATTCATGATTCATGATCCATGATTCAATTCATGATTCATGATTCATGATTTAAATTCATGATACATGGATCTTGATTCATGATTTAGTTAATGATTCATGATTCAATTCATGATTCAATTCATGATTCATTATTCAATTCATAATTCACGATTCATGATTCAATTCATGATTCAATTCATGATTCATGATTCAATTCATGATTCATGATTCATGATTTGATTCATGATTTAATTCATGATTCATGATTCATGATTCAATGCATGATTCATGATTCATGATTCAATGCATGATTCATGATTCGATTCATGATTCATGATTCATTATTCAATTCATGATTTATGATTCAATTCATGATTCATGATTCAATTCATGATTCATGATTCAATTCATGATTCAATTCATGATTTAATTCATGAGTCATGATTCAATTCATGATTCAATTCATGATTTATTTCATGATTCATGATTCAATTAATGATTCATGATTCATGATTCAATTCATGATTCATGATTCAATTCATGATTCATGATTTGATTCATGATTCATGATTCCATTCATGATTCATGATTCATGATTCATGATTCAATTCATGATTCATGATTCGATTTATGATTCATGATTCCATTCATGATTCATGATTCAATTCATGATTCATGATTCATGATTCAATTCATGATTCATGATTCGATTTATAAATCATGATTCAATTCATGATTCAATTCATGATTCATGATTCGTTTCATGATTCATGATTCAATTCATAATTCATGACTCATGATTCATGATTCAATTCATGATTAATGATTCATGATTCAATTCATGATTCATGATTTAGTTCATGTTACATGATTCAATTCATGATTAATGATTTATGATTCAATTCATGATTAATGATTTATGATTCAATTCATGATTAATGATTCATTTCATGATTTAATGCATGATTCATTTCATGATTCACAATTCATGATTCAATTCATGATTCAATTCATGATTCATGATTCAATTCATGATTCATGATTCAATTCATGATTCATGATTCATAATTTGATTCATGATTCATGATTCATAATTCATGATTCATTTCATGATTCATGATTTTATTCATGATTCGTTTCATGATTCATGAATCAATTCATGATTTATTTCATGCATCATCAAGTCATGATTCATGATTCAATTCATGATTCATGATTCGATTCATGATTTATGATTCAATTCATGATTCAATTCATGATTCATGATTCATTTCATGATTCATGATTCATGATTCAAATTATGATTCAGTTCATGATTCATGTTTCAATTCATGATTCATGATTCATGATTCGATTCATGATTCATGATTCATGATTCATGATTTAATTCCTGATTCATGATTCAATTCATGATTCATGATTCAATTCATGATGCACGATTCATGATTTGATTCATGATTAATTATTTGATTCATGATTTATGATTCGTTTCATGATTCATGATTTATGATTCAATTCATGATTTAGTTCATAATTCATAATTTAATTCATGATTAATGATTTATGATTCAATTCATGATTCATGATTCATTTCATGATTTAATTCATGATTCATTTTATGATTTATGATTCATGATTGAATTCATGATTGAATTCATGATTCATGATTCAATTCATGATTTATGATTCGATTCATGATTCATGATTCTATTCATGATTCATGATTCAATGCATGATTCATGATTCGATTCATGATTCATGATTCGATTCATGATTCAATTCATGATTCATGATTCATTTCATGATTCATGATTCATGATTCAATTCATGATTCAGTTCATGATTCATGATTCAATTCATGATTCATGATTTATGATTCGATTCATGATTCATGATTCATAATTCATGATTCAATTCCTGATTCATGATTCAATTCATGATTCAATTCATGATTCATAATTCAATTCATGATTCATGGTTCATGATTCGATTCATGATTCAATTCATGATTCAATTCATGATTCATGATTCGATTAATTAATCATGATTCATTTCATGATTCATAATTCATGATTCAATTCATGATTCATGATTCATGATTCAATTAATGATTCATGATTTAAATCATGATTCATGATTCAATTCATGATTCATGATTCATGATTCAATTCATGATTCAATTCATGATTCATGATTCGATAAATGATTCATGATTCATTTCATGATTCATAATTCATGATTCAATTCATGATTCGATTCATGATTCATGATTCGATTCATGATTCAATTAATGATTCATGATTTAAGTCATGATTCATAATTCAATTCATGATTCATGATTCATGATTCAATTCATGATTCAATTCATGATTCATGATTCATGATTCAATTCATGATTCATGATTCAATTCATGATTCATGATTTATTTCATGATTCATAATTTAATTCATGATTCAATTCATGATTCGATTCATGATTCATGATTCCATTCATGATTCATGATTCATGATTCAATTCATGATTCATGATTCATGATTCGATTCATGACTCATGATTCATGATTCTTGATTCATGATTTGATTCATGATTCATGATTCGTTTCATGATTCATAATTCATGATTCAATTAATGATTTAGTTTATGATTCATGATTCGATTCATGATTCATGATTTATGATTCATGATTCATGATTCATGATTCAATTCATGATTCATGGTTCATGATTCGATTCATGATTCATGAATCATGATTCAATTCATGATTCATGACTCAATTCATGATTCATGATTCGATTAATGATTCATGATTCATTTCATGATTCATGATTCATGATTGAATTCATGATTCAATTCATGATTCATGATTTGATTCATGATTCATGATTCGATTCATGATTCATGATTTAATTCATGATTCATGATTTGATTAATGATTTATGATTCGATTCATTATTCATGATTCAATTCATGATTCATGATTCAATTCATGATTCATGATTCAATTCATGATTCATGATTCATTTCATGATTCATTATTCAATTCATGATTCATGATTCAATTCATGATTCAATTCATGATTCATGATTCAATTCATGATTCATGGTTCATGATTCATGATTCATGATTCATGATTCAATTCATGATTCATGATTCAAATCATGATTCTTGATTCGATTAATGATTCATGATTTATTTCATGATTCATGATTCATGATTTAATTCATGATTCAATTCATGATTCATGATTCGTTTCAAGATTCATGATTCGATTCATGATTCATGATTCAATTATTGATTCATGATTCAAATCATGATTAATGATTCAATTCATGATTCATGATTCGATTCAAGATTCATTATTCGATTCATGATTCATGATTCATGATTCATTTCATGATTCATTATTCAATTCATGATTGAATTCATGATTCATGATTCGATTCATGATTCATGATTCATGATTCGATTCATGATTCGATTCATAAATAATGATTTAATTCATGATTGAATTCATGATTCATGATTCGATTCATGATTCATGATTCGATTCATAAATAATGATTTAATTCATGATTCATGATTCGTTTCATGATTAATGATTCAATTCATGATTCATGAGTCATGATTCATGATTCAATTATGATTCATGATTCATGATTCAATTCATGATTCATGATTCATTTCATGATTCATGTTTCGATTCATGATTCATGATTCAATTCATGATTCATGATTCGATTCAAGATTCATTATTCGATTCATGATTCATGATTCAATTCATGATTCATAATTCATTTCATGATTCATTATTCAATTCATGATTGAATTCATGATTCATGATTCGATTCATGATTCATGATTCATGATTCGTTTCATGATTCATGATTCATGATTCAATTCATGATTTAGTTCATAATTCTAGATTCAATTCATGTTTAATGATTTATGATTTGATTCATGATTCATGATTCGATTCATGATTCATGATTCATGATTCGTTTCATGATTCATGATTCATGATTCAATTCATGATTTAGTTCATAATTCAAGATTCAATTCATGATTAATGATTTATGATTTGATTCATGATTCATGATTCATGATTTATGATTCAATTCATGATTCATGATTCGATTCATGATTCATAAATTCAATTCATGATTCATTTAATGATTCAATTCATGATTCATGATTCAATTCATGATTCATGATTCGATTCATGATTCATGATTCAATTCATGATTCATGATTCGATTAATGATTCATGATTCAATTTATGATTCATGATTCATGATTTATGATTTAATTCATGATTCAGTTCATGATTCATGATTCAGTTCATGATTCATGATTTTATTCATGATTCAATTCATGATTCAATTCATGATTCATGATTCAATTCATGATACATGATTCATTTCATGATTTATGATTCAATTCATGATTCATGATTCATTTCATGATTCATGTTTCAATTCATGATTCAGTTCATGATTCATGATTAAATTCATGATTCATGATTCATGATTCGATTCATGATTCATGATTCAATTCATGATTCAATTCTTGATTCATGATTCAATTCATGATTCATGATTCGATTCATGATTCATGATTCATGATTCATGATTCAATTCATGATTCATGACTCAATTCATGATTCATGATTCGATTAATGATTCATGATTCATTTCATGATTCATGATTCATGATTCAATTCATGATTCGATTCATGATTCATGATTCGATTCATGATTCATGATTCAATTCATGATTCATGATTCATGAGTCATGATTCAATTCATGATTCATGATTCAATTCATGATTCATGATTTGATTAATGATTTATGATTTGATTCATTATTCATGATTCAATTCATGATTCATGATTCGATTCATGATTCATTATTCAATTCATGATTCATGATTCGATTCATGATTCATTATTCAATTCATGATTCATGATTCATTTCATGATTCATGATTCGATTCATGATTCATGATTCAATTCATGATTCATGGTTCATGATTCATGATTCATGATTCATGATTCAATTCATGATTCATGATTCAATTCATGATTCATGATTCGATTAATGATTCATGATTTATTTCATGATTCAAGATTCATGATTCAATTCATGATTCATGATTCGATTTATGATTCATGATTCGATTCATGATTCATGATTCAATTATTGATTCATGATTCAAATCATGATTAATGATTCAATTCATGATTCATGATTCATGATTCATGATTCAATTCATGATTCAATTCATGATTCATGACTCATGATTCAATTCTTGATTCATGATTCATGATTCAATTCATGATTCATGATTCAATACATGATTTATGATTCGATTCAAGATTCATTATTCGATTCATGATTCATGATTCAATTCATGATTCATGATTCATTTCATGATTCATTATTCAATTCATGATTCGATTCATGATTCGATTCATAAATAATGATTTAATTCATGATTGAATTCATGATTCATGATTCGATTCATGATTCATGATTCATGATTCGATTCATGATTCGATTCATAAATAATGATTTAATTCATGATTCATGATTCGTTTCATGATTCATGATTCAATTCATGATTCATGATTTATGATTCATGATTCAATTCATGATTCATAATTCATGATTTGTTTCATGATTCATGATTCTTGATTCATGATTTGATTCATGATTCATGATTCGTTTCATGATTCATGATTCAATTCTTGATTAATGATTTATGATTCAATTCATGATTCATGATTCATTTCTTGATTTAATTCATGATTCATGATTCAATTCATGATTCATGATTCAATTCATGATTTAATTCATGATTCATGATTCAATTCATGATTCATGATTCATGATTTGATTCATAATTCATGATTCAGGATTCAGGATTTATGATTCAAGTAATGAGTCATGATTTGATTCATGATTCATGATTCAATTAATGATTCATTTCATGATTGAATTCATTATTCATGATTCAATTCATGATTCATTATTCGATTCATGATTCATGATTCGATTCATGATTCATGATTCGATTCATGATTCATGATTCATGATTCAATTAATGATTCAGTTCATGATTCATGATTCAATTAATGATTCATAATTCATTTCATGATTAAATTCATGATTCATTTTATGATTCATGATTCAATTCATGATTCATGATTCGGTTCATGATTCATGATTCGATTCAAGACTCATGATTTAATTCATGATTCGATTCATGATTCATGATTCAATTCATGATTCATGATTAATGATTCAATTCATGATTCATTATTAATGATTGAATTCATGATTCAATTCATGATTCGATTCATAAATAATGATTTAATTCATGATTCATGATTCGTTTCATGATTAATGATTCAATTCATGTTTGATGAGTCATGATTCATGATTCAATTATGATTCATGATTCATGATTCAATTCATGATTCATGATTCAATTCATGATTCATGTTTCGATTCATGATTCATGATTCAATTCATGATTCATGATTCGATTCAAGATTCATTATTCGATTCATGATTCATGATTCAATTCATGATTCATAATTCATTTCATGATTCATTATTCAATTCATGATTGAATGCATGATTCATGATTCGATTCATGATTCATGATTCATGATTCGTTTCATGATTCATGATTCATGATTCAATTCATGATTTAGTTCATAATTCAAGATTCAATTCATGATTAATGATTTATGATTTGATTCATGATTCATGATTCGATTCATTATTCATGATTCATGATTCGTTTCATGATTCATGATTTATGATTCAATTCATGATTTAGTTCATAATTCAAGATTCAATTCATGATTAATGATTTATGATTTGATTCATGATTCATGATTCATGATTTATGATTCAATTCATGATTCATGATTCGATTCATGATTCATAAATTCAATTCATGATTCATTTAATGATTCAATTCATGATTCATGATTCAATTCATGATTCATGATCCGATTCATGATTCATGATTCAATTCATGATTCATGATTCGATTAATGATTCATGATTCAATTTATGATTCATGATTCATGATTTATGATTTAATTCATGATTCAGTTCATGATTCATGATTCAGTTCATGATTCATGATTTGATTCATGATTCAATTCATGATTCAATTCATGAGTCATGATTCAATTCATGATACATGATTCATTTCATGATTTATGATTTAATTCATGATTCATGATTCATTTCATGATTCATGTTTCAATTCATGATTCAGTTCATGATTCATGATTAAATTCATGATTCATGATTCATGATTCGATTCATGATTCATGATTCAATTCATGATTCAATTCTTGATTCATGATTCAATTCATGATTCATGGTTCATGATTCGATTCATGATTCATGATTCATGATTCATGATTCAATTCATGATTCATGACTCAATTCATGATTCATGAATCGATTAATGATTCATGATTCATTTCATGATTCATTATTCATGATTCAATTCATGATTCGATTCATGATTCATGATTCGATTCATGATTCATGATTCAATTTCATGATTCATGATTCATGATTCATGATTCAATTCATGATTCATGATTCAATTCATGATTCATGATTCGATTAATGATTTATGATTCGATTCATTATTCATGATTCAATTCATGATTCATGATTCGATTCATGATTCATTATTCAATTCATGATTCATGATTCGATTCATGATTCATTATTCAACTCATGATTCATGATTCGATTCATGATTCATTATTCAATTCATGATTCATGATTCATTTCATGATTCATTATTCAATTCATGATTCATGATTTATTTCATGATTCATGATTCAATTCATGATTCATGATTCAATTCATGATTCATGATTCGATTAATGATTCATGATTTATTTCATGATTCATGATTCAATTCATGATTCATGATTCGATTCATGATTCATGATTCGATTCATGATTCATGATTCATGATTCGATTCATGATTCAAATCATGATTAATGATTCAATTCATGATTCAATTCATGATTCATGACTCATGATTCAATTCTTGATTCATGATTCATGATTCAATTCATGATTCATGATTCAATACATGATTTATGATTCGATTCAAGATTCATTATTCGATTCATGATTCATGATTCAATTCATGATTCATGATTCATTTCATGATTCATTATTCAATTCATGATTCGATTCATGATTCGATTCATAAATAATGATTTAATTCATGATTGAATTCATGATTCATGATTCGATTCATGATTCATGATTCATGATTCGATTCATGATTCGATTCATAAATAATGATTTAATTCATGATTCATGATTCGTTTCATGATTCATGATTCAATTCATGATTCATGATTTATGATTCATGATTCAATTCATGATTCATAATTCATGATTTGTTTCATGATTCATGATTCGTTTCATGATTCATGATTCAATTCTTGATTAATGATTTATGATTCAATTCATGATTCATGATTCATTTCTTGATTTAATTCATGATTCATGATTCAATTCATGATTCATGATTCAATTCATGATTTAATTCATGATTCATGATTCAATTCATGATTCATGATTCAATTCATGATTCATGATTCATGATTTGATTCATAATTCATGATTCAGGATTCAGGATTTATGATTCAAGTAATGATTCATGATTTGATTCATGATTCATGATTCAATTAATGATTCATTTCATGATTCAATTCATTATTCATGATTCAATTCATGATTCATGATTCGATTCATGATTCATGATTCATGATTCAATTAATGATTAATGATTTATGATTTGATTCATGATTCATGATTCATGATTTATGATTCAATTCATGATTCATGATTCGATTCATGATTCATAAATTCAATTCATGATTCATTTAATGATTCAATTCATGATTCATGATTCAATTCATGATTCATGATCCGATTCATGATTCATGATTCAATTCATGATTCATGATTCGATTAATGATTCATGATTCAATTTATGATTCATGATTCATGATTTATGATTTAATTCATGATTCAGTTCATGATTCATGATTCAGTTCATGATTCATGATTTGATTCATGATTCAATTCATGATTCATGATTCAATTCATGATTCAATTCATGATTCATGATTCAATTCATGATACATGATTCATTTCATGATTTATGATTCAATTCATGATTCATGATTCATTTCATGATTCATGTTTCAATTCATGATTCAGTTCATGATTCATGATTAAATTCATGATTCATGATTCATGATTTGATTCATGATTCATGATTCAATTCATGATTCAATTCTTGATTCATGATTCAATTCATGATTCATGGTTCATGATTCGATTCATGATTCATGATTCATGATTCATGATTCAATTCATGATTCATGACTCAATTCATGATTCATGATTCGATTAATGATTCATGATTCATTTCATGATTCATGATTCATGATTCAATTCATGATTCGATTCATGATTCATGATTCGATTCATGATTCATGATTCAATTCATGATTCATGATTCATGATTCATGATTCAATTCATTAATCATGATTCAATTCATGATTCATGATTCGATTAATGATTTATGATTCGATTCATTATTCATGATTCAATTCATGATTCATGATTCGATTCATGATTCATTATTCAATTCATGATTCATGATTCGATTCATGATTCATTATTCAATTCATGATTCATGATTCATTTCATGATTCATTATTCAGTTCATGATTCATGATTCAATTCATGATTCATGATTCAATTCATGATTCATGGTTCATGATTAATGATTCATGATTCATGATTCAATTCATGATTCATGATTCAATTCATGATTCATGATTCGATTAATGATTCATGATTTATTTCATGATTCATGATTCATGATTCAATTCATGATTCAATTCATGATTCATGATTCGATTCATGATTCATGATTCGATTCATGATTCATGATTCGATTCATGATTCATGATTCAATTATTGATTCATGATTCAAATCATGATTAATGATTCAATTCATGATTCATGATTCATGATTCATGATTCAATTCATGATTCAATTCATGATTCATGACTCATGATTCAATTCTTGATTCATGATTCATGATTCAATTCATGATTCATGATTCAATACATGATTTATGATTCGATTCAAGATTCATTATTTGATTCATGATTCATGATTCAATTCATGATTCATGATTCATTTCATGATTCATTATTCAATTCATGATTCGATTCATGATTCGATTCATAAATAATAATTTAATTCATGATTGAATTCATGATTCATGATTCGATTCATGATTCATGATTCATGATTCGATTCATGATTCGATTCATAAATAATGATTTAATTCATGATTCATGATTCGTTTCATGATTCATGATTCAATTCATGATTCATGATTTATGATTCATGATTCAATTCATGATTCATAATTCATGATTTGTTTCATGATTCATGATTCTTGATTCATGATTTGATTCATGATTCATGATTCGTTTCATGATTCATGATTCAATTCTTGATTAATGATTTATGATTCAATTCATGATTCATGATTCATTTCTTGATTTAATTCATGATTCATGATTCAATTCATGATTCATGATTCAATTCATGATTTAATTCATGATTCATGATTCAATTCATGATTCATGATTCAATTCATGATTCATGATTCATGATTTGATTCATAATTCATGATTCAGGATTCAGGATTTATGATTCAAGTAATGATTCATGATTTGATTCATGATTCATGATTCAATTAATGATTCATTTCATGATTCAATTCATTATTCATGATTCAATTCATGATTCATTATTCGATTCATGATTCATGATTCGATTCATGATTCATGATTCGATTCATGATTCATGATTCATGATTCAATTAATGATTCAGTTCATGATTCATGATTCAATTAATGATTCATAATTCATTTCATGATTAAATTCATGATTCATTTTATGATTCATGATTCAATTCATGATTCATGATTCGGTTCATGATTCATGATTCGATTCAAGACTCATGATTTAATTCATGATTTGATTCATGATTCATGATTCAATTCATGATTCATGGTTAATGATTCAATTCATGATTCATGATTCATGATTCAATTCATGATTCATGATTCAATTCATGATTCATGTTTCGATTCATGATTCATGATTCAATTCATGATTCATGATTCGATTCAAGATTCATTATTCGATTCATGATTCATGATTCAATTCATGATTCATGTTTCGATTCATGATTCATGATTCAATTCATGATTCATGATTCGATTCAAGATTCATTATTCGATTCATGATTCATGATTCAATTCATGATTCATAATTCATTTCATGATTCATTATTCAATTCATGATTGAATTCATGATACATGATTCGATTCATGATTCATGATTCATGATTCGTTTCATGATTCATGATTCATGATTCAATTCATGATTTAGTTCATAATTCAAGATTCAATTCATGATTAATGATTTATGATTTGATTCATGATTCATGATTCGATTCATGATTCATGATTCATGATTCATGATTCAATTCATGATTCATGACTCAATTCATGATTCATGATTCGATTAATGATTCACGATTCATTTCATGATTCATGATTCATGATTCAATTCATGATTCAATTCATGATTCATGATTCGATTCATGATTCATGATTCGATTCATGATTCATGATTCAATTCATGATTAATGATTCATGATTCATGATTCAATTTATGATTCATGATTCAATTCATGATTCATGATTCAATTCATGATTCATGATTCGATTCATGATTCATGATTCGATTCATGATTCATTATTCAATTCATGATTCATGATTCATTTCATGATTCATTATTAAATTCATGATTCATGATTCAATTCATGATTCATGGTTCATGATTCATGATTTATGATTCATGATTCAATTCATGATTCATGATTCATGATTCGATTAATGATTCATGATTTATTTCATGATTCATGATTCATGATTCAATTCATGATTCATGATTTGATTCATGATTCATGATTCGATTCATGATTCATGATTCAATTATTGATGATTCATGATTCAATTCATGATTCATGATTCATGATTCGATTAATGATTCATGATTTATTTCATGATTCATGATTCATGATTCAATTCATGATTCATGATTTGATTCATGATTCATGATTCGATTCATGATTCATGATTCAATTATTGATTCATGATTCAAATCATGATTAATGATTCAATTCATGATTCATGATTCATGATTCATGATTCAATTCATGATTCAATTCATGATTCATGACTTATGATTCAATTCTTGATTCATGATTCATGATTCAATTCATGATTCATGATTCAATACATGATTCATGATTCGATTCAAGATTCATTATTCGATTCATGATTCATGATTCAATTCATGATTCATGATTCATTTCATGATTCATTATTCAATTCATGATTGAATTCATGATTCATGATTCGATTCATGATTCATGATTCATGATTCGATTCATGATTCGATTCATAAATAATGATTTAATTCATGATTGAATTCATGATTCATGATTCGATTCATGATTCATGATTCATGATTCGATTCATTATTCGCCTCATAAATAATGATTTCATTCATGATTCATGATTCGTTTCATGATTCATGATTCAATTCATGATTCATGATTTATGATTTATGATTCAATTCATGATTCATAATTCCTGATTTGTTTCATGATTTATGATTCTTGATTCATGATTTGATTCATGATTCATGATTCGTTTCATGATTTAATTCATGATTCATGATTCAATTCATGATTCATGATTCAATTCATGATTTAAATCATGATTCATGATTCAATTCATGATTCATGATTCAATTCATGATTCATGATTTGATTCATGATTCATGATTCAATTAATGATTCATTTCATGATTCAATTCATTATTCATGATTCAATTCGTGATTCATTATTCGATTCATGATTCATGATTCGATTCATGATTCATGATTCGATTCATGATTCATGATTCATGATTCGATTCATGATTCATGATTTATGATTCATGATTCATGATTCATGATTCAATTAATGATTCAGTTCATGATTCATGATTCAATTAATGATTCATAATTCATTTCATGATTAAATTCATGATTCATTTTATGATTCATGATTCATGATTCGGTTCATGATTCATGATTCGATTCAAGACTCATGATTTAATTCATGATTCATGATTCGTTTCATGATTCATGATTCAATTCATGATTCATGATTAATGATTCAATTCATGATTCATGATTCATGATTCATGATTCATGATTCATGATTCAATTCATGATTCATGATTCAATTCATGATTCATGATTCAATTCATGATTCATGATTCGATTCATGATTCATGATTCAATTAATGATACAATTCATGATTCAAGATTCATTTCATGAGTCTTGATTCAATTCATGAATCAGTTCATGATTCATGATTCAATTCACAATTCATGATCCATGATTCGATTCATGATACAATTCATGATTCAAGATTCATTTTATGATTCATGATTTAATTCATGATTCAGTTCATGATTTATGATTCAATTCACGATTCATGATTCATGATTCTTGATTCGATTCCTTATTCATGATTCGATTCTTGATTCATAATTCATGATTCATGATTCAATTCATGATTCATGAGTCATGATTCATGATTCAATTCATGATTCATGATTCATGATTCAATTCATGATTCATGATTCAATTCATGATTCATGTTTCGATTCATGATTCATGATTCAATTCATGATTCATGATTCGATTCAAGATTCATTATTCGATTCATGATTCATGATTGAATTCATGATTCATGATTCGATTCATGATTCATGATTCATGATTCGATTCATGATTCGATTCATAAATAATGATTTAATTCATGATTGAATTCATGATTCATGATTCGATTCATGATTCATGATTCGATTCATGATTCGATTCATAAATAATGATTTAATTCATGATTCATGATTCGTTTCATGATTCATGATTCAATTCATGATTCATGATTTATGATTTATGATTCAATTCATGATTCATAATTCATGATTTGATTCATGATTCTTGATTCATGATTTGATTCATGATTCATGATTCGTTTTATGATTCATGATTGAATTCATGATTTAGTTCATGATTCATGATTCAATTCATGATTAATGATTTATGATTCAATTCATGATTCATGATTCATTTCATGATTTAATTCATGATTCAATTCATGATTCATGATTCATGATTCAATTCATGATTTAATTCATGATTCATGATTCGATTCATGATTCGTTTCATGATTCATGATTCGTTTCATGATTCATGATTTAATTCATGATTCATGATTCGATTCATGATTCGTTTCATGATTCATGATTCGTTTCATGATTCATGATTTAATTCATGATTCATGATTCGATTCATGATTCGTTTCATGATTCATGATTCGTTTCATGATTCATGATTCAATTCATGATTCATGATTCGATTCATGATTCGTTTCATGATTCATGATTCGTTTCATGATTCATGATTTAATTCATGATTCATGATTCGATTCATGATTCGTTTCATGATTCATGATTCGTTTCATGATTCATGATTCAATTCATGATTCATTTCATGCATCAAGTCATGATTCATGATTCAATTCATGATTCATGATTCGATTCATGATTTATGATTCAATTCATGATTCAATTCATGATTCATGATTCATTTCATGATTCATGATTCATGATTCAAATTATGATTCAGTTCATGATTCATGATTCAATTCATGATTCATGATTCATGATTCGATTCATGATTCATGATTCATGATTCATTTCATGATTCATGATTCATGATTCAAATTATGATTCAGCTCATGATTCATGATTCAATTCATGATTTATGATTCATGATTCTATTCATGATTCATGATTCATGATTCGATTCATGATTCATGATTTATGATTCATGATTCATGATTCATGATTCAATTCATGATTCATGATTCAATTCATGATTCATGATTTGATTCATGATTCATGATTCAATTCATGATTCATGATTCAATTCATGATTCATGATTTGATTCATGATTCATGATTCATGATTCATGATTCATGATTCAAATCATGATTCAATTCATGATGCATGATTCGATTCATGATTCGATTCATGATTCATGATTCAATTCATGATTCATGATTCAATTCATGATTCATGATTCAATTCATGATTCATGATTCGATTCATGATTCATGATTCAATTCATGATTCATGATTCATTTCATGATTCATTATTCAATTCATGATTCAATTCATGATTCAATTCATGATTCATTATTCGATTCTTGATTCATGATTCCATTCATGATTCATGATTCCATTCATGATTCATGATTCATGATTCAATTCATGATTCATGATTCATGATTCAATTCATGATTCATGATTCATGATTCGATTCATGATTCATGATTCGATTCATAAATCATGATTCAATTCATGATTCATGATTCGTTTCATGATTCATGATTCAATTCATAATTCATGATTCATGATTCAATTAATGATTCATGATTCATGATTCAATTCATGATTCATGATTCATGATTTGATTCATGATTCATGATTCTTGATTCATGATTTAATTCATGATTCATGATTCAATTCATGCTTAATGATTTATGATTCAATTCATGATTCATGATTCATTTCATGAATAAATTAATGATTTATTTCATGATTCACGATTCATGAATTAATTCATGATTCAATTCATGATTCATGATTCAATTCATGATTCACGATTCATGATTCAATTCATGATTCAATTCATGATTCATGATTCAATTCATGATTCACGATTCATGATTTGATTCATGATTCAATTCATGATTCATGATTCATGATTCAATTCATAATTCATGATTCGATTCATGATTCATAATTCAATTCATGATTCATGATTCGATTCATGATTCATGATTCGATTCATGATTCATTTCATAATTCATTATTCAATTCATGATTCAATTCATGATTCATGTTTCGATTCATGATTCATGATTCGATTCATGATTCATGATTCGATTCATGATTCATGATTCCATTCATAATTCATGATTCATGATTCAATTCATGATTCATGATTCATGATTCGATTCATAAATTATGATTCAATTCATGATTCAATTCATGATTCATGATTCGTTTCATGATTCATGATTCAATTCATAATTCATCATTCATGATTCATGATTCAATTCATGATTCATGATTCATGATTTAAATTCATGATACATGAATCTTGATTCATGATTCATGATTCATGATTCATGATTCAAATCATGATTCAATTCATGATGCATGATTCGATTCATGATTCGATTCATGATTCATGATTCAATTCATGATTCATGATTCAATTCATGATTCATGATTCAATTCATGATTCATGATTCGATTCATGATTCATGATTCAATTCATGATTCATGATTCATTTCATGATTCATTATTCAATTCATGATTCAATGCATGATTCATTATTCGATTCTTGATTCATGATTCCATTCATGATTCATGATTCCATTCATGATTCATGATTCATGATTCAATTCATGATTCATGATTCATGATTCAATTCATGATTCATGATTCATGATTCGATTCATGATTCATGATTCGATTCATAAATCATGATTCAATTCATGATTCATGATTCGTTTCATGATTCATGATTCAATTCATAATTCATGATTCATGATTCAATTAATGATTCATGATTCATGATTCAATTCATGATTCATGATTCATGATTTGATTCATGATTCATGATTCTTGATTCATGATTTAATTCATGATTCATGATTCAATTCATGCTTAATGATTTATGATTCAATTCATGATTCATGATTCATTTCATGAATAAATTAATGATTTATTTCATGATTCACGATTCATGATTTAATTCATGATTCAATTCATGATTCATGATTCAATTCATGATTCACGATTCATGATTCAATTCATGATTCAATTCATGATTCAATTCATGATTCATGATTCAATTCATGATTCACGATTCATGATTTGATTCATGATTCAATTCATGATTCATGATTCATGATTCAATTCATAATTCATGATTCGATTCATGATTCATAATTCAATTCATGATTCATGATTCGATTCATGATTCATGATTCGATTCATGATTCATTTCATGATTCATTATTCAATTCATGATTCAATTCATGATTCATGTTTCGATTCATGATTCATGATTCGATTCATGATTCATGATTCGATTCATGATTCATGATTCGATTCATGATTCATGATTCTATTCATAATTCATGATTCATGATTTAATTCATGATTCATGATTCATGATTCGATTCATAAATTATGATTCAATTCATGATTCAATTCATGATTCATGATTCGTTTCATGATTCATGATTCAATTCATAATTCATCATTCATGATTCATGATTCAATTCATGATTCATGATTCATGATTTAAATTCATGATACATGAATCTTGATTCATGATTTAGTTCATGATTCATGATTCAATTCATGATTCATAATTCAATTCATGATTCAATTCATGATTCAATTCATGATTCATGATTCATGATTCAATTCATGATTCATGATTCAATTCATAATTCATGATTTATTTCATGAATCATAATTCAATTCATGATTCAATTCATGATTCGATTCATGATTCATGATTCCATTCATGATTCATGATTCATGATTCAATTCATGATTCATGATTCATGATTCGAATCATGACTCATGATTCATGATTCTTGATTCATGATTTGATTCATGATTCATGATTCGTTTCATGATTCATGATTCATGATTCAATTAATGATTTAGTTCATGATTCATGATTCAATTCATGATTAATGATTTATGATTCAATTCATGATTCATTATTCATTTCATGATTTAATTCATGATTCATTTCATGATTCATGATTCATTATTCAATTCATGATTTAATTCATGATTCATGATTCATTTCATGATTCATTATTCAATTCATGATTGAATTCATGATTCATGATTCGATTCATGATTCATGATTCATGATTCGATTCATGATTCGATTCATAAATAATGATTTAATTCATGATTCATGATTCGTTTCATGATTCATGATTCAATTCATGATTCATGATTTATGATTCATGATTCAATTCATGATTCATAATTCATGATTTGTTTCATGATTCATGATTCTTGATTCATGATTTGATTCATGATTCATGATTCGTTTCATGATTCATGATTCAATTCTTGATTAATGATTTATGATTCAATTCATGATTCATGATTCATTTCTTGATTTAATTCATGATTCATGATTCAATTCATGATTCATGATTCAATTCATGATTTAATTCATGATTCATGATTCAATTCATGATTCATGATTCAATTCATGATTCATAATTCATTTCATGATTCATTATTCAATTCATGATTGAATTCATGATACATGATTCGATTCATGATTCATGATTCATGATTCGTTTCATGATTCATGATTCATGATTCAATTCATGATTTAGTTCATAATTCAAGATTCAATTCATGATTAATGATTTATGATTTGATTCATGATTCATGATTCGATTCATGATTCATGATTCATGATTCGTTTCATGATTCATGATTCATGATTCAATTCATGATTTAGTTCATAATTCAAGATTCAATTCATGATTAATGATTTATGATTTGATTCATGATTCATGATTCATGATTTATGATTCAATTCATGATTCATGATTCGATTCATGATTCATAAATTCAATTCATGATTCATTTAATGATTCAATTCATGATTCATGATTCAATTCATGATTCATGATCCGATTCATGATTCATGATTCAATTCATGATTCATGATTCGATTAATGATTCATGATTCAATTTATGATTCATGATTCATGATTTATGATTTAATTCATGATTCAGTTCATGATTCATGCTTCAATTCATGATTCAATTCTTGATTCATGATTCAATTCATGATTCATGGTTCATGATTCGATTCATGATTCACGATTCATGATTCATGATTCAATTCATGATTCATGACTCAATTCATGATTCATGATTCGATTAATGATTCATGATTCATTTCATGATTCATGATTCATGATTCAATTCATGATTCGATTCATAATTCATGATTCGATTCATGATTCATGATTCAATTCATGATTCATGATTCATGATTCATGATTCAATTCATGATTCATGATTCAATTCATGATTCATGATTCGATTAATGATTTATGATTCGATTCATTATTCATGATTCAATTCATGATTCATGATTCGATTCATGATTCATTATTCAATTCATGATTCATGATTCGATTCATGATTCATTATTCAATTCATGATTCATGATTCATTTCATGATTCATTATTCAATTCATGATTCATGATTCAATTCATGATTCATGATTCAATTCATGATTCATGGTTCATGATTCATGATTCATGATTCATGATTCAATTCATGATTCATGATTCAATTCATGATTCATGATTCGATTAATGATTCATGATTTATTTCATGATTCATGATTCATGATTCAATTCATGATTCAATTCATGATTCATGATTCGAATCATGATTCATGATTCGATTCATGATTCATGATTCAATTATTGATTCATGATTCAAATCATGATTAATGATTCAATTCATGATTCATGATTCATGATTCATGATTCAATTCATGATTCAATTCATGATTCATGACTCATGATTCAATTCTTGATTCATGATTCATGATTCAATTCATGATTCATGATTCAATACATGATTTATGATTCGATTCAAGATTCATTATTCGATTCATGATTCATGATTCAATTCATGATTCATGATTCATTTCATGATTCATTATTCAATTCATGATTCGATTCATGATTCGATTCATAAATAATGATTTAATTCATGATTGAATTCATGATTCATGATTCGATTCATGATTCATGATTCATGATTCGATTCATGATTCGATTCATAAATAATGATTTAATTCATGATTCATGATTCGTTTCATGATTCATGATTCAATTCATGATTCATGATTTATGATTCATGATTCAATTCATGATTCATAATTCATGATTTGTTTCATGATTCATGATTCTTGATTCATGATTTGATTCATGATTCATGATTCGTTTCATGATTCATGATTCAATTCTTGATTAATGATTTATGATTCAATTCATGATTCATGATTCATTTCTTGATTTAATTCATGATTCATGATTCAATTCATGATTCATGATTCAATTCATGATTTAATTCATGATTCATGATTCAATTCATGATTCATGATTCAATTCATGATTCATGATTCATGATTTGATTCATAATTCATGATTCAGGATTCAGGATTTATGATTCAAGTAATGATTCATGATTTGATTCATGATTCATGATTCAATTAATGATTCATTTCATGATTCAATTCATTATTCATGATTCAATTCATGATTCATTATTCGATTCATGATTCATGATTCGATTCATGATTCATGATTCGATTCATGATTCATGATTCGATTAATGATTCAGTTCATGATTCATGATTCAATTAATGATTCATAATTCATTTCATGATTAAATTCATGATTCATTTTATGATTCATGATTCAATTCATGATTCATGATTCGGTTCATGATTCATGATTCGATTCAAGACTCATGATTTAATTCATGATTCGATTCATGATTCATGATTCAATTCATGATTCATGATTAATGATTCAATTCATGATTCATGATTAATGATTCAATTCATGATTCATGATTCATGATTCATGATTTATGATTCAATTCATGATTCATGATTCAATTCATGATTCATGATTCGATTCATGATTCATGATTCAATTCATGATACAATTCATGATTCAAGATTCATTTCATGAGTCTTGATTCAATTCATGAATCAGTTCATGATTCATGATTCAATTCACAATTCATGATTCATGATTCGATTCATGATATAATTCATGATTCAAGATTCATTTTATGATTCATGATTTAATTCATGATTCAGTTCATGATTTATGATTCAATTCACGATTCATGATTCATGATTCATGATTCAATTCCTTATTCATGATTCGATTCATGATTCATAATTCATGATTCATGATTCAATTCATGATTCATGAGTCATGATTCATGATTCAATTCATTATTCATGATTCATGATTCAATTCATGATTCATGATTCAATTCATGATTCATGTTTCGATTCATGATTCATGATTCAATTCATGATTCATGATTCGATTCAAGATTCATTATTCGATTCATGATTCATTATTCAATTCATGATTCATGATTCATTTCATGATTCATTATTCAATTCATGATTGAATTCATGATTCATTATTCGATTCATGATTCATTATTCAATTCATGATTCATGATTCATTTCATGATTCATTATTCAATTCATGATTGAATTCATGATTCATGATTCGATTCATGATTCATGATTCATGATTCGATTCATGATTCATGATTCATGATTTGTTTCATGATTCATGATTCATGATTCAATTCATGATTTAGTTCATAATTCAAGATTCAATTCATGATTAATGATTTATGATTTGATTCATGATTCATGATTCATGATTTATGATTCAATTCATGATTCATGATTCGATTCATGATTCATAAATTCAATTCATGATTCATTTAATGATTCAATTCATGATTCATGATTCAATTCATGATTTATGATCCGATTCATGATTCATGATTCAATTCATGATTCATGATTCGATTAATGATTCATGATTCAATTTATGATTCATGATTCATGATTTATGATTTAATTCAAGATTCAGTTCATAATTCATGATTCAATTCATGATTCATGATTTGATTCATGATTCAATTCATGATTCAATTCATGATTCATGATTCAATTCATGATTCATGATTCATTTCATGATTTTTGATTCATTTCATGATTTGTGATTCAATTCATGATTCATGATTCATTTCATGATTCATGATTCATGATTCGATTCATGATTCATGATTCATGATTCATGATTCATTATACATGTTTCAATTCATGATTCAGTTCATGATTCATGATTAAATTCATGATTCATGATTCATGATTCGATTCATGATTCATGATTCATGATTCATGATTCATGATTCAATTCCTGATTCATGATTCGATTCATGATTCATGATTCAATTCATGATTCAATTCATGATTTATGATTCAATTCATGATTCATGGTTCATGATTCGATTCATGATTCATGATTAATGATTCACGATTCATTTCATGATTCATGATTCATGATTCAATTCATGATTCATGATTCGATTCATGATTCATGATTCGATTCATGATTCATGATTCAATTCATGATTAATGATTCATGATTCATGATTCAATTCATGATTCATGATTTAATTCATGATTCATGATTCGATTAATGATTTATGATTCGATTCATTATTCATGATTCAATTCATGATTCATGATTCAATTCATGATTCATGATTCGATTCATGATTCATGATTCGATTCATGATTCATTATTCAATTCATGATTCATGATTCATTTCATGATTCATTATTAAATTCATGATTCATGATTCAATTCATGATTCATGATTCAATTCATGATTCATGGTTCATGATTCATGATTCATGATTCATGATTCAATTCATGATTCATGATTCATGATTCGATTAATGATTCATGATTTATTTCATGATTCATGATTCATGATTCAATTCATGATTCATGATTTGATTCATGATTCATGATTCGATTCATGATTCATGATTCAATTATTGATTCATGATTCAAATCATGATTAATGATTCAATTCATGATTCATGATTCATGATTCATGATTCAATTCATGATTCAATTCATGATTCATGACTTATGATTCAATTCTTGATTCATGATTCATGATTCAATTCATGATTCATGATTCAATACATATTTCATGATTCGATTCAAGATTCATTATTCGATTCATGATTCATGATTCAATTCATGATTCATTATTCAATTCATGATTGAATTCATGATTCATGATTCGATTCATGATTCATGATTCATGATTCGATTCATGATTCGATTCATAAATAATGATTTAATTCATGATTGAATTCATGATTCATGATTCGATTCATGATTCATGATTCATGATTCGATTCATGATTCGCCTCATAAATAATGATTTCATTCATGATTCATTATTCGTTTCATGATTCATGATTCAATTCATGATTCATGATTTATGATTTATGATTCAATTCATGATTCATAATTCCTGATTTGTTTCATGATTTATGATTCTTGATTCATGATTTGATTCATGATTCATGATTCGTTTCATGATTTAATTCATGATTCATGATTCAATTCATGATTCATGATTCAATTCATGATTTAAATCATGATTCATGATTCAATTCATGATTCATGATTCAATTCATGATTCATGATTTGATTCATGATTCATGATTCAATTAATGATTCATTTCATGATTCAATTCATTATTCATGATTCAATTCGTGATTCATTATTCGATTCATGATTCATGATTCGATTCATGATTCATGATTCGATTCATGATTCATGATTCATGATTCATGATTCATGATTCATGATTCAATTAATGATTCAGTTCATGATTCATGATTCAATTAATGATTCATAATTCATTTCATGATTAAATTCATGATTCATTTTATGATTCATGATTCATGATTCGGTTCATGATTCATGATTCGATTCAAGACTCATGATTTAATTCATGATTCATGATTCGTTTCATGATTCATGATTCAATTCATGATTCATGATTAATGATTCAATTCATGATTCATGATTCATGATTCATGATTCATGATTCATGATTCAATTCATGATTCATGATTCAATTCATGATTCATGATTCGATTCATGATTCATGATTCAATTAATGATACAATTCATGATTCAAGATTCATTTCATGAGTCTTGATTCAATTCATGAATCAGTTCATGATTCATGATTCAATTCACAATTCATGATCCATGATTCGATTCATGATACAATTCATGATTCAAGATTCATTTTATGATTCATGATTTAATTCATGATTCAGTTCATGATTTATGATTCAATTCACGATTCATGATTCATGATTCTTGATTCGATTCCTTATTCATGATTCGATTCTTGATTCATAATTCATGATTCATGATTCAATTCATGATTCATGAGTCATGATTCATGATTCAATTCATGATTCATGATTCATGATTCAATTCATGATTCATGATTCAATTCATGATTCATGTTTCGATTCATGATTCATGATTCAATTCATGATTCATGATTCGATTCAAGATTCATTATTCGATTCATGATTCATGATTGAATTCATGATTCATGATTCGATTCATGATTCATGATTCATGATTCGATTCATGATTCGATTCATAAATAATGATTTAATTCATGATTGAATTCATGATTCATGATTCGATTCATGATTCATGATTCGATTCATGATTCGATTCATAAATAATGATTTAATTCATGATTCATGATTCGTTTCATGATTCATGATTCAATTCATGATTCATGATTTATGATTTATGATTCAATTCATGATTCATAATTCATGATTTGATTCATGATTCTTGATTCATGATTTGATTCATGATTCATGATTCGTTTTATGATTCATGATTGAATTCATGATTTAGTTCATGATTCATGATTCAATTCATGATTAATGATTTATGATTAAATTCATGATTCATGATTCATTTCATGATTTAATTCATGATTCATGATTCAATTCATGATTCATGATTCATGATTCAATTCATGATTTAATTCATGATTCATGATTCGATTCATGATTCGTTTCATGATTCATGATTCGTTTCATGATTCATGATTTAATTCATGATTCATGATTCGATTCATGATTCGTTTCATGATTCATGATTCGTTTCATGATTCATGATTTAATTCATGATTCATGATTCGATTCATGATTCGTTTCATGATTCATGATTCGTTTCATGATTCATGATTCAATTCATGATTCATTTCATGCATCATCAAGTCATGATTCATGATTCAATTCATGATTCATGATTCGATTCATGATTTATGATTCAATTCATGATTCAATTCATGATTCATGATTCATTTCATGATTCATGATTCATGATTCAAATTATAATTCAGTTCATGATTCATGATTCAATTCATGATTCATGATTCATGATTCGATTCATGATTCGTTTCATGATTCATGATTCGTTTCATGATTCATGATTTAATTCATGATTCATGATTCGATTCATGATTCGTTTCATGATTCATGATTCGTTTCATGATTCATGATTCAATTCATGATTCATTTCATGCATCATCAAGTCATGATTCATGATTCAATTAATGATTCATGATTCGATTCATGATTTATGATTCAATTCATGATTCAATTCATGATTCATGATTCATTTCATGATTCATGATTCATGATTCAAATTATGATTCAGTTCATGATTCATGATTCAATTCATGATTCATGATTCGATTCATGATTCATGATTCATGATTCATTTCATGATTCATGATTCATGATTCAAATTATGATTCAGCTCATGATTCATGATTCTATTCATGATTCATGATTCATGATTCGATTCATGATTCATGATTTATGATTCATGATTCATGATTCATGATTCAATTCATGATTCATGATTCAATTCATGATTCATGATTTGATTCATGATTCATGATTCAATTCATGATTCATGATTCAATTCATGATTCATGATTCAATTCATGATTCATGATTTGATTCATGATTCATGATTCATGATTCATGATTCATGATTCAAATCATGATTCAATTCATGATGCATGATTCGATTCATGATTCGATTCATGATTCATGATTCAATTCATGATTCATGATTCAATTCATGATTCATTATTCAATTCATGATACATGATTCGATTCATGATTCATGATTCAATTCATGATTCATGATTCATTTCATGATTCATTATTCAATTCATGATTCAATTCATGATTCATTATTCGATTCTTGATTCATGATTCCATTCATGATTCATGATTCCATTCATGATTCATGATTCATGATTCAATTCATGATTCATGATTCATGATTCAATTCATGATTCATGATTCATGATTCAATTCATGATTCATGATTCGATTTATAAATCATGATTCAATTCATGATTCATGATTCGTTTCATGATTCATGATTCAATTCATAATTCATGATTCATGATTCAATTAATGATTCATGATTCATGATTCAATTCATGATTCATGATTCATGATTTGATTCATGATTCATGATTCTTGATTCATGATTTAATTCATGATTCATGATTCAATTCATGCTTAATGATTTATGATTCAATTCATGATTCATGATTCATTTCATGAATAAATTAATGATTTATTTCATGATTCACGATTCATGATTTAATTCATGATTCAATTCATGATTCATGATTCAATTCATGATTCACGATTCATGATTCAATTCATGATTCAATTCATGATTCAATTCATGATTCATGATTCAATTCATGATTCACGATTCATGATTTGATTCATGATTCAATTCATGATTCATGATTCATGATTCAATTCATAATTCATGATTCGATTCATGATTCATAATTCAATTCATGATTCATGATTCGATTCATGATTCATGATTCGATTCATGATTCATTTCATGATTCATTATTCAATTCATGATTCAATTCATGATTCATGTTTCGATTCATGATTCATGATTCGATTCATGATTCATGATTCGATTCATGATTCATGATTCCATTCATAATTCATGATTCATGATTCAATTCATGATTCATGATTCATGATTCGATTCATAAATTATGATTCAATTCATGATTCAATTCATGATTCATGATTCGTTTCATGATTCATGATTCAATTCATAATTCATCATTCATGATTCATGATTCAATTCATGATTCATGATTCATGATTTAAATTCATGATACATGAATCTTGATTCATGATTCATGATTCATGATTCATGATTCATGATTCAAATCATGATTCAATTCATGATGCATGATTCGATTCATGATTTGATTCATGATTCATGATTCAATTCATGATTCATGATTCAATTCATGATTCATGATTCAATTCATGATTCATGATTCGATTCATGATTCATGATTCAATTCATGATTCATGATTCATTTCATGATTCATTATTCAATTCATGATTCAATGCATGATTCATTATTCGATTCTTGATTCATGATTCCATTCATGATTCATGATTCCATTCATGATTCATGATTCATGATTCAATTCATGATTCATGATTCAATTCATGATTCATGATTCATGATTCGATTCATGATTCATGATTCGATTCATAAATCATGATTCAATTCATGATTCATGATTCGTTTCATGATTCATGATTCAATTCATAATTCATGATTCATGATTCAATTAATGATTCTTGATTCATGATTCAATTCATGATTCATGATTCATGATTTGATTCATGATTCATGATTCTTGATTCATGATTTAATTCATGATTCATGATTCAATTCATGCTTAATGATTTATGATTCATTTCATGATTCATGATTCATTTCATGAATAAATTAATGATTTATTTCATGATTCACGATTCATGATTTAATTCATGATTCAATTCATGATTCATGATTCAATTCATGATTCACGATTCATGATTCAATTCATGATTCAATTCATGATTCAATTCATGATTCATGATTCATGATTCAATTCATAATTCATGATTCGATTCATGATTCATAATTCAATTCATGATTCATGATTCGATTCATGATTCATGATTCGATTCATGATTCATTTCATGATTCATTATTCAATTCATGATTCAATTCATGATTCATGTTTCGATTCATGATTCATGATTCGATTCATGATTCATGATTCGATTCATGATTCATGATTCCATTCATAATTCATGATTCATGATTCAATTCATGATTCATGATTCATGATTCGATTCATAAATTATGATTCAATTCATGATTCAATTCATGATTCATGATTCGTTTCATGATTCATGATTCAATTCATAATTCATCATTCATGATTCATCATTCAATTCATGATTCATGATTCATGATTTAAATTCATGATACATGAATCTTGATTCATGATTTAGTTCATGATTCATGATTCAATTCATGATTCAATTCATGATTCATAATTCAAATCATGATTCAATTCATGATTCAATTCATGATTCATGATTCATGATTCAATTCATGATTCATGATTCAATTCATAATTCATGATTTATTTCATGAATCATAATTCAATTCATGATTCAATTCATGATTCGATTCATGATTCATGATTCCATTCATGATTCATGATTCATGATTCAATTCATGATTCATGATTCATGATTCGAATCATGACTCATGATTCATGATTCTTGATTCATGATTTGATTCATGATTCATGATTCGTTTCATGATTCATGATTCATGATTCAATTAATGATTTAGTTCATGATTCATGATTCAATTCATGATTAATGATTTATGATTCAATTCATGATTCATTATTCATTTCATGATTTAATTCATGATTCATGATTCATTATTAAATTCATGATTTAATTCATGATTCATGATTCATTTCATGATTCATTATTCAATGCATGATTGAATTCATGATTCATGATTCGATTCATGATTCATGATTCATGATTCGATTCATGATTCGATTCATAAATAATGATTTAATTCATGATTCATGATTCGTTTCATGATTCATGATTCAATTCATGATTCATGATTTATGATTCATGATTCAATTCATGATTCATAATTCATGATTTGTTTCATGATTCATGATTCTTGATTCATGATTTGATTCATGATTCATGATTCGTTTCATGATTCATGATTCAATTCTTGATTAATGATTTATGATTCAATTCATGATTCATGATTCGTTTCTTGATTTAATTCATGATTCATGATTCAATTCATGATTCATGATTCAATTCATGATTTAATTCATGATTCATGATTCAATTCATGATTCATGATTCAATTCATGATTCATGATTCATGATTTGATTCATAATTCATGATTCAGGATTCAGGATTTATGATTCAAGTAATGATTCATGATTTGATTCATGATTCATGATTCAATTAATGATTCATTTCATGATTCAATTCATTATTCATGATTCAATTCATGATTCATTATTCGATTCATGATTCGATTCATGATTCATGATTCGATTCATGATTCATGATTCATGATTCAATTAATGATTCAGTTCATGATTCATGATTCAATTAATGATTCATAATTCATTTCATGATTAAATTCATGATTCATTTTATGATTCATGATTCAATTCATGATTCATGATTCGGTTCATGATTCATGATTCGATATAAGACTCATGATTTAATTCATGATTCGATTCATGATTCATGATTCAATTCATGATTCATGATTAATGATTCAATTCATGATTCATGATTCATGATTCATGATTCAATTCATGATTCATGATTCAATTCATGATTCATGATTCATTTCATGATTTAATTCATGATTCATGATTCATTATTAAATTCATGATTTAATTCATGATTCATGATTCATTTCATGATTCATTATTCAATGCATGATTGAATTCATGATTCATGATTCGATTCATGATTCATGATTCATGATTCGATTCATGATTCGATTCATAAATAATGATTTAATTCATGATTCATGATTCGTTTCATGATTCATGATTCAATTCATGATTCATGATTTATGATTCATGATTCAATTCATGATTCATAATTCATGATTTGTTTCATGATTCATGATTCTTGATTCATGATTTGATTCATGATTCATGATTCGTTTCATGATTCATGATTCAATTCTTGATTAATGATTTATGATTCAATTCATGATTCATGATTCGTTTCTTGATTTAATTCATGGATTCATGATTCAATTCATGATTCATGATTCAATTCATGATTTAATTTCATGATTCATGATTCAATTCATGATTCATGATTCAATTCATGATTCATGATTCATGATTTGATTCATAATTCATGATTCAGGATTCAGGATTTATGATTCAAGTAATGATTCATGATTTGATTCATGATTCATGATTCAATTAATGATTCATTTCATGATTCAATTCATTATTCATGATTCAATTCATGATTCATTATTCGATTCAATGATTCGATTCATGATTCATGATTCGATTCATGATTCATGATTCATGATTCAATTAATGATTCAGTTCATGATTCATGATTCAATTAATGATTCATAATTCATTTCATGATTAAATTCATGATTCATTTTATGATTCATGATTCAATTCATGATTCATGATTCGGTTCATGATTCATGATTCGATATAAGACTCATGATTTAATTCATGATTCGATTCATGATTCATGATTCAATTCATGATTCATGATTCAATGATTCAATTCATGATTCATGATTCATGATTCATGATTCAATTCATGATTCATGATTCAATTCATGATTCATGATTCGATTCATGATTCATGATTCAATTCATGATACAATTCATGATTCAAGATTCATTTCATGAGTCTTGATTCAATTCATGAATCAGTTCATGATTCATGATTCAATTCACAATTCATGATTCATGATTCGATTCATGATATAAATTCATGATTCAAGATTCATTTTATGATTCATGATTTAATTCATGATTCAGTTCATGATTTATGATTCAATTCACGATTCATGATTCATGATTCATGATTCAATTCCTTATTCATGATTCGATTCCATGATTCATAATTCATGATTCATGATTCAATTCATGATTCATTAATCATGATTCATGATTCAATTCATGATTCATGATTCATA